>NW_026089428.1:0-300000 GCF_933775445.1 Argentina anserina | reverse complement strand
CAGAAAGCCTTACAGAAAGATACTCAAACGAGAAATGAAAAGATACACAATTGGAATAGTAAAGATACGCAAACGATGTAAAGATACACAATTGGAATAGGAAAGATACGCAAACAATGTAAAGATACTCAGTTTGAAAGAAACACACTCCCACACTTGCAAAACTCTCAAATACAATAGAAACTCGCATCAGAAGCCTTACAGAAAGATACTCAAACGAGAAATGAAAAGATACACAGTTGGAATAGTAAAGATACGCAAACGATGTAAAGATACACAATTGGAATAGGAAAGATACGCAAACGATGTAAAGATACTCAGTTTGAATGAAACACACTCCCACACTTGCAAAACTCTCAAATACAATAGAAACTCGCATCAAAACCCTTACAGAAAGATACTCAAACGAGAAATGAAAAGATACACAATTGGAATAGTAAAGATACGCAAACGATGTAAAGATACACAATTGGAATAGTAAAGATACGCAAACGATGTAAAGATACTCAGTTTTAATGAAACACACTCCCACACTTGCAAAACTCTGAAATACAATAGAAACTCGCATCAGAAGCCTTACAGAAAGATACTCAAACGAGAAATGAAAAGATACACAATTGGAATAGTAAAGATACGCAAACGATGTAAAGATACACAATTGGAATAGTAAAGATACGCAAACGATGTAAAGATACTCAGTTTGAAAGAAACCCACTCCCACACTTGCAAAACTCCTAAATACAATAGAAACTCGCATCAGAAGCCTTACAGAAAGATACTCAAACGAGAAATGAAAAGATACACAATTGGAATAGTAAAGATACGCAAACGATGTAAAGATACACAATTGGAATAGGAAAGATACGCAAACTATGTAAAGATACTCAATTTGAAAGAAACACACTCCCACACTTGCAAAACTCTGAAATACAATAGAAACTCGCATCAGAAGCCTTACAGAAAGATACTCAAACGAGAAATGAAAAGATACACAGTTGGAATAGTAAAGATACGCAAACGATGTAAAGATACACAATTGGAATAGGAAAGATACGCAAACGATGTAAAGATACTCAGTTTGAATGAAACACACTCCCACACTTGCAAAACTCTCAAATACAATAGAAACTCGCATCAAAACCCTTACAGAAAGATACTCAGACGAGAAATGAAAAGATACACAATTGGAATAGTAAAGATACGCAAACGATGTAAAGATACACAATTGGAATAGTAAAGATACGCAAACGATGTAAAGATACTCAGTTTGAATGAAACACACTCCCACACTTGCAAAACTCTCAAATACAATAGAAACTCGCATCAGAAGCCTTACAGAAAGATACTCAAACGAGAAATGAAAAGATACACAATTGGAATAGTAAAGATACGCAAACGATGTAAAGATACACAATTGGAATAGTAAAGATACGCAAACGATGTAAAGATACTCAGTTTGAAAGAAACACACTCCCACACTTGCAAAACTCTCAAATTCAATAGAAACTCGCATCAAAAAGCCTTACAGAAAGATACTCAAACGAGAAATGAAAAGATACACAATTGGAATAGTAAAGATACGCAAACGATGTAAAGATACACAATTGGAATAGTAAAGATACGCAAACGATGTAAAGATACTCAGTTTGAATGAAACACACTCCCACACTTGCAAAACTCTCAAATACAATAGAAACTCGCATCAGAAGCCTTACAGAAAGATACTCAAACGAGAAATGAAAAGATACACAATTGGAATAGTAAAGATTCGCAAACGATGTAAAGATACACAATTGGAATAGTAAAGATACGCAAACGATGTAAAGATACTCAGTTTGAAAGAAACACACTCCCACACTTGCAAAACTCTCAAATTCAATAGAAACTCGCATCAGAAAGCCTTACAGAAAGATACTCAAACGAGAAATGAAAAGATACACAATTGGAATAGTAAAGATACGCAAACGATGTAAAGATACTCAGTTTGAAAGAAACACACTCCCACACTTGCAAAACTCTCAAATACAATGGAAACTCGCATCAGAAGCCTTACAGAAAGATACTCAAACGAGAAATGAAAAGATACACAATTGGAATAGTAAAGATACGCAAACGATGTAAAGATACTCAGTTTGAATGAAACACACTCCCACACTTGCAAAACTCTCAAATACAATAGAAACTCGCATCAGAAGCCTTACAGAAAGATTCTCAAACGAGAAATGAAAAGATACACAATTGGAATAGTAAAGATACGCAAACGATGTAAAGATACACAATTGGAATAGTAAAGATACGCAAACGATGTAAAGATACTCAGTTTGAATGAAACACACTCCCACACTTGCAAAACTCTCAAATACAATAGAAACTCGCATCAGAAGGCTTACAGAAAGATACTCAAACGAGAAATGAAAAGATACACAATTGGAATAGTAAAGATACGCAAACGATGTAAAGATACACAATTGGAATAGGAAAGATACGCAAACGATGTAAAGATACTCAATTTGGAAGAAACACACTCCCACACTTGCAAAACTCTCAAATACAATAGAAACTCGCATCAGAAGCCTTACAGAAAGATACTCAAACGAGAAATGAAAAGATACACAATTGGAATAGGAAAGATATGATCGGTTCGATTACTCGAGATCAATATTAACCCTGTAAGCATCGTTAGTAGCATAAAGCAAGAGGGTATCGTTCACAAACCGGGGATCCAACCAGGGCATAGAATCACAAACATTTAACAACGAATTCATACGAGTTTAAAAAAGTTTGATATATAGGATCGGGTTGAAAGATAAAAACAGAAAATAAAACCTAAACTAATATATACATGTGATCAACCAACCAACACATAAACATCACCAAACAAAACGTCACAAGTAGCTTCAAAATCGTAATCTCATCCTATGCAATCACCGAGCCTTAGCGGACAAGTATTGAGTGAACAAACAACAACCTAATGCCAAACTAGGTTACTTAGCGCATCCCTAACTCGAAACATGGCCTGGTAATCCTATCTTAGCGCTTAGAAATTACAAGGTAACATGTCAATCTCAATCTTACCACTTTATTGATTCATCTCTTATCTAATTACTTAGCGCATCTTAGATAACAAACGGATCATGGTTAATTCCTAGTGATTACTAACAAGTCAAGCATGTCACTTACTTTAACAAGTTAACAAAACACTTAAGAATCCTATATGCAAAACTAACTTAGCGCCTTGAATCACATATAGTTAACGCACAGGAAAGAGAATCATTAAATCATTGAATTATAAACTCACGACATCTACATAGAAATCATAGAAAACAAAATCAGAACTACTTTATAACATCTTGCAAAATCGTAAACTACATAAGAGTATTCCACAAATTCGGAGCTAGCCAAAAACATAAACACAACATCACACAAAGAATCCAAACCGAAAACATAAGTGAAGAAGTAACGAGTTACACTTTGTAAATCTCCTTAGCGGTATCAAAACAAGGCAGCACGGCTTCAACTTGAATGGCAATCCTAGGCGTAGCGCTTTGGATCGAATGGAATGAAGGGAAGATGGTGTTTTCGCCTTGAATGGCTTTGAGGATGATGAGTAGTGTTTAAGGTAGAGCTTTGGCTAGTCTTGTGAGCAAGGTTGATCATCTTTTTCTGTGGAATTGCGGTGCTATATATAGACGAAGAAACCCAAGGGAGGATGGCCACAAAGTCCACAAAGTTGAAACCAAATTGGTTGAGGTTTCCTAGATTCGGCAGATCTGACCTTTGTCCCTTGTTGTGGACATAACTTTCTCTAGAAAATAGATATTGAGATGATTCCAACTGGCAATTTCAACTAGACTTCCGTGGCTTTTCATCCATATATCATGCACTTTCTTAGTCATTCTGAGCTTTCCAGGAGAGCTCGTCAAAGTTGGATGATCTGCAGTGCCAGAATTCTGATTTCTATAAGGATTGCATATCTTCTTCCTCCTTTAATACTGATTTCTTTTGCACAAATTTCTTCCTTTGAATTAGGGAGGCAGCAAAAGTCTTATTTGTTGCAGCCATGTTTGATTTTTCTTACCTCTCCTCATTAAATTTGCTGCATGCCTTCTTTGACTTTCTTGCCTCTTGTCATTTAATTTGCTGCATGCCTTATTTGACATTCTTTGGTGCAGGGATTTATGGACATTCTGGTACATATTTGTGCTCTATATGCAGGAGGAACAAAGTCCCAAGTTTCCCTCATAGCCCTTGGATCAAAAGAAAATCAACGGCTGAGATAATTCCGCGGAGTTCACTGGACCTCCGAGCAATGATTCGGTCATATCTCCCTGTAGGAATAAGATATTGATTTGATTCCAAATCCTACATAAACTAGACTCACACAGCTTTTTATCCATATAAGGTACGTCTTCTAACTCGATCGGAGCTATCCAGGGGAGCCCGTCGAAGTTGGACTACGAATCTTGACAGCATTTTCATTCTTGCATTGATTGGGCTTTTAAGTGCACATCTTCTTTTCCTTTTTCCTTGTGGAACTAGGAAGCTTTCCTTCTGAAATATGGATTGGTATTTCCTAATAAGAATAAGTACATTAGAAACAAAGAAATACGAAAGCATGAATCCTACTCGAACAAGGAAACATATATCAACAAGGATTCTTAACACTTAGCACGATTTCATCATCAATTCACTTATAATTGATATAAGCTCTACCTAAACAATTATTCATACAAAAGAAACTAAAACATACTAAATAAGAGGTAACAAAGAGTAAGAAGAGGGCATAATCACATTAAGAACGTCACACTTTGTGCTCCTATCAAGATACGCAAACGATGTAAAGATACTCAGTATGAAAGAAACACACTCCCACACTTGCAAAACTCTTAAATACAATAGAAACTCGCATCAGAAGCCTTACAGAAAGATATTCAAACGAGAAATGAAAAGATACACAATTGGAATAGTAAAGATACGCAAACGATGTAAAGATACACAATTGGAATAGTAAAGATACGCAAACGATTTAAAGATACTCAGTTTGAATGAAACACACTCCCACACTTGCAAAACTCTCAAATACAGTAGAAACTCGCATCAGAAGCTTTACAGAAAGATACTCAAACGAGAAATGAAAAGATACACAATTGGAATAGTAAAGAGACGCAAACGATGTAAAGATACTCAGTTTGAAAGAAACACACTCCCACACTTGGAAAACTCTCAAATACAATAGAAACTCGCATCAGAAGCCTTACAGAAAGATACTCAAACGAGAAATGAAAAGATACACAATTGGAATAGTAAAGATACGCAAACGATGTAAAGATACTCAGTTTGAAAGAAACACACTCCCACACTTGGAAAACTCTCAAATACAATAGAAACTCGCATCAGAAGCCTTACAGAAAGATACTCAAACGAGAAATGAAAAGATACACAATTGGAATAGTAAAGATACGATAACGATGTAAAGATACACAATTCGAATAGTAAAGATACGCAAACGATGTAAAGATACTCAGTTTGAATGAAACACACTCCCACACTTGCAAAACTCTTAAATACAATAGAAACTCGCATCAGAAGCCTTACAGAAAGATTCTCAAACGAGAAATGAAAAGATACACAATTGGAATAGTAAAGATACGCAAACGATGTAAAGATACACAATTGGAATAGTAAAGATACGCAAACGATGTAAAGATACTCAGTTTGAATGAAACACACTCCCACACTTGCAAAACTCTCAAATACAATAGAAACTCGCATCAGAAGGCTTACAGAAAGATACTCAAACGAGAAATGAAAAGATACACAATTGGAATAGTAAAGATACGCAAACGATGTAAAGATACACAATTGGAATAGGAAAGATACGCAAACGATGTAAAGATACTCAATTTGAAAGAAACACACTCCCACACTTGCAAAACTCTCAAATAGAATAGAAACTCGCATCAGAAGCGTTACAGAAAGATACTCAAACGAGAAATGAAAAGATACACAATTGGAATAGTAAAGATACGCAAACGATGTAAAGATACTCAGTTTGAATGAAACACACTCCCACACTTGCAAAACTCCTAAATACAATAGAAACTCGCATCAGAAGCCTTACAGAAAGATACTCAAACGAGAAATGAAAATATACACAATTGGAATAGTAAAGATACGCAAACGATGTAAAGATACACAATTGGAATAGGAAAGATACGCAAACGATGTAAAGATACTCAGTTTGAAAGAAACACACTCCCACACTTGCAAAACTCTCAAATACAATAGAAACTCGCATCAGAAGCCTTACAGAAAGATACTGAAACGAGAAATGAAAAGATACACAATTGGAATAGTAAAGATACGCAAACGATGTAAAGATACTCAGTTTGAAAGAAACACACTCCCACACTTGGAAAACTCTCAAATACAATAGAAACTCGCATCAGAAGCCTTACAGAAAGATACTCAAACGAGAAATGAAAAGATACACAATTGGAATAGTAAAGATACGCAAACGATGTAAAGATACACAATTGGAATAGTAAAGATACGCAAACGATGTAAAGATACTCAGTTTGAATGAAACACACTCCCACACTTGCAAAACTCTCAAATACAATAGAAACTCGCATCAGAAGCCTTACAGAAAGATACTCAAACGAGAAATGAAAAGATACACAATTGGAATAGTAAAGATACGCAAACGATGTAAAGATACTCAGTTTGAAAGAAACACACTCCCACACTTGGAAAACTCTCAAATACAATAGAAACTCGCATCAGAAGCCTTACAGAAAGATACTCAAACGAGAAATGAAAAGATACACAATTGGAATAGTAAAGATACGCAAACGATGTAAAGATACACAATTGGAATAGTAAAGATACGCAAACGATGTAAAGATACTCAGTTTGAATGAAACACACTCCCACACTTGCAAAACTCTCAAATACAATAGAAACTCGCATCAGAAGCCTTACAGAAAGATTCTCAAACGAGAAATGAAAAGATACACAATTGGAATAGTAAAGATACGCAAACGATGTAAAGATACTCAGTTTGAATGAAACACACTCCCACACTTGCAAAACTCTCAAATACAATAGAAACTCGCATCAGAAGGCTTACAGAAAGATACTCAAACGAGAAATGAAAAGATACACAATTGGAATAGTAAAGATACGCAAACGATGTAAAGATACACAATTGGAATAGGAAAGATACGCAAACGATGTAAAGATACTCAATTTGAAAGAAACACACTCCCACACTTGCAAAACTCTCAAATACAATAGAAACTCGCATCAGAAGCCTTACAGAAAGATACTCAAACGAGAAATGAAAAGATACACAATTGGAATAGTAAAGATACGCAAACGATGTAAAGATACTCAGTTTGAATGAAACACACTCCCACACTTGCAAAACTCCTAAATACAATAGAAACTCGCATCAGAAGCCTTACAGAAAGATACTCAAACGAGAAATGAAAAGATACACAATTGGAATAGTAAAGATACGCAAACGATGTAAAGATACACAATTGGAATAGGAAAGATACGCAAACGATGTAAAGATACTCAGTTTGAAAGAAACACACTCCCACACTTGCAAAACTCTCAAATACAATAGAAACTCGCATCAGAAGCCTTACAGAAAGATACTGAAACGAGAAATGAAAAGATACACAATTGGAATAGTAAAGATACGCAAACGATGTAAAGATACTCAGTTTGAAAGAAACACACTCCCACACTTGGAAAACTCTCAAATACAATAGAAACTCGCATCAGAAGCCTTACAGAAAGATACTCAAACGAGAAATGAAAAGATACACAATTGGAATAGTAAAGATACGCAAACGATGTAAAGATACACAATTGGAATAGGAAAGATACGCAAACGATGTAAAGATACTCAGTTTGAAAGAAACACACTCCCACACTTGCAAAACTCTCAAATACAATAGAAACTCGCATCAGAAGCCTTACAGAAAGATACTGAAACGAGAAATGAAAAGATACACAATTGGAATAGTAAAGATACGCAAACGATGTAAAGATACTCAGTTTGAAAGAAACACACTCCCACACTTGGAAAACTATCAAATACAATAGAAACTCGCATCAGAAGCCTTACAGAAAGATACTCAAACGAGAAATGAAAAGATACACAATTGGAATAGTGATCGGTTCGATTACTCGAGATCAATATTAACCCTGTAAGCACGTTAGTAGTATAAAGCAAGAGGGTATCGTTCACAAACCGGGGATCCAACCAGGGTAAAGAATCACAAACATTTAACAACGAAATCATAAGAGATATAAAGATTTGAGATATATTTTGGATCAAACATAAAATAAACCTAAACTAATATATACATGTGATCAACCAACCAACACATAAGAAATTACCAAACAAATAACATAAGAACAAAGGTAACAAAATCTACTCTCAATCTTGTTCATGCCGTAAGTATCATAGTTCATCTTAAATTCGATCATGCATCAAGTTCCTACTTGGTTCCTAATACATAGATATTATTGAGCTCAACTACTTGTCTTGCTACGAAATCTAACATACCAATTCATCATGCAATTACGTATCACAAAGAGAAATCAATATGTTTAAAGCACTTATCTGATAGGAGCACAAAGTGTGACGTTCTTAATGTGATTATGCCCTATTCTTACTCTTTGTTACCTCTTATTTAGTATGTTTTAGTTTCTTTTGTAAGAATAAGTGTCTAGGTAGAGCTTATATCAATTATGAGTGAATTGATGATGAAATCGTGCTAAGTGTTAATAATCCTTGTTGAGATATGATTCCTTGTTCGAGTAGGATTCATCCTTTCGTATTTCTTTGTTTCTAACATACTTATTCTTATTAGGAAATACAAATCCATGTTGGAGAAGGAAAGCAATCCTAGTTCCACAAGGAAAGAGAAGAAAATACACTTAAAAGCCCAATCCATTCAAGAATCAAAATGCTGTCAATATTCATAGTCCAACTTCGACGGGCTCCCCTGGATAGCTCCGATCGAGTTAGAAGACCTACTTTATATGGAAATAAAGGTATTTGAGTCTAGTTTCTGTAGGATTTGGAATCAAATCAATATCTTATTCCTACAGAGAGATATGACTGAATCATTGATCGGAGGTCCAGTGAACTCGGCGGAATTATCTCAGCCATTGATTTGCTTTTGATCCAAGGGCTATGAGGGAAACTTGGGACTTTGTTCCTCCTGCAAATAGAGCACAAATATGTATCAGAATGTCCATAAATCCCAGCACCAAAGAATGTCAAAGAAGGCATGCAGCAAATTAAATGAGAAGAGGCAAGAAAGTCAAAGAAGGCATGCAGCAAATTTAATGAGGAGAGGTAAGAAAAATCAAACATGGCTGCAACAATTAAGACTTTTGCTGCCTCCCTAATTCAAAGGAAGAAATTTGTGCAAAAGAAATCAGCAATAAAGGAGGAAGAAGATATGTAATTAATGCAAAAGATATGCAATCCTTATAGAAATCAGAATTCTGGCAGTGCAGATCATCCATCTTTGACGGGCTCCCCTGGATAGCTCAAAATGATTGAGAAAATGTACCTTATATGGATGAAAAGCCACGGAAGTCTAGTTGAAATTGCCAGTTGGAATCATCTCAATATCTATTTTCTAGAGAAAGTTATGGCCACAACAAGGGACAAAGGTCAAATCTGCCGAATCTAGGAAACCTCAACCAATTTGGTTTCAACTTTGTGGACTTTGTGGCCATCCTCCCTTGGGTTTCTTCCTCTATATATAGCACCTCAATTCCACAAAAACATATCATCAACCTTGCTCACAAGACTTGCCAAAGCTCTGCCCAAACACTTTCATTCACCAAGCATCATAGAATCCGAATTCACCACCCTTCATCATATTTTCTGTCCAAAGCTTGGGAGCCTAGGATACCATACTCTTGAAGATCTCGTGCTACCTCTGTAAGGAACCTTGGGAGGAGAATTATAACGTGTAACTCTTTGATCTTCATGTTTAGTTTTCGAGTTTTTATGTGCTTGTTCTTGGATGATTTATGTTTAGGTTTTGTTAAAGATATTTTTATTCTTGTCTATGAGATATTTGTAACTTTTGAATGACATGATGAATTAATGTTTTCGATTTTAATTCAATGATTTTAGGTTTTATGCCATGAGTTTATGTTTATTTATTTAAATGATTTTCGGTGTGTTCTTACTTACGTGTGTGATTGATACCCGGAAGTTGACGTCGCATGTGTAATAATCCAAAGTTATAAACGATTTTGATACTTGGGAGTTGATTAATTGTTTGTTCTTTGTCACCTTCACCGATTATTGCCTAGGTTCGGTTAGACTTGTGCATTTGAATATGTTTATCTTTTCTATGTGATTTTTGGAATTGCATGATTGTTGGTTAAGTAGGTGACATGCTTAATGAATTCAATATGCGTGGCTTTGAAGTTGCATGGTAGGATAAGTATGTTAGATTTCGAATGAGGTTGGGACTGAGTTCGAATGTGTTAAAGTGTCATTGAGTTAGGAACCTTGGGAGGAACTTAACTGCATAACCGATTCTAGGATGTATAATGAACCTTACGGCATGAACTTAATTGAGATTAGATTTCGTTACCTTTGTTCTTATGTTATTTGTTTGGTAATTGCTTATGTGTTGGTTGGTTGATCACATGTATATATTAGTTTAGGTTTATTTTCTGTTGGAACCGAAATATATCTCAAATCTTTTAAACTCTTATGAATTCATTGTTAAATGTTTGTGATTCTTTACCCTGGTTGGATCCCCGGTTTGTGAACGATACCCTCTTGCTTTATACTACTAACGATGCTTACAGGGTTAATATTGATCTCGAGTAATCGAATCGATCATTATCCAATGTCGAACTTAAGATCATAATCGGTGGAGGAACACAAAGGGGACAAACAATTAATCAACTACTTGTATCAAAATTGTTTTTAACTTTGAATGATTAACATATGCGACATCAACTACTTGTCTTAATCACACATGCAATATAAGAACACACCGAAAATGAATTAAGAACATAAATAAACAGAAACTCATGGCATAAAACCTAAAATCATTGAATAAAAATCGAAAACCTTAATTCATCATGTCATTCAAAAATTACAAATATCTCATAGACAAGAATAAAAATAACTTTAACAAAACCTAAACATGAATCATTCAAGAACAAGAACATAAAAACCCGAAAACTAAACATGAAGATCAAAGAGTTACACTTTATAATTCTCCTCCCAAGGTTCCTTACAGAGGTAGCACGAGATCTTCAAGAGTATGGTATCCTAGGCTCCCAAGCTTTGGACAGAAAATATGATGAAGGGTGGTGAATTCGGATTCTATGATGCTTGGTGAATGAAAGTGTTTGGGCAGAGCTTTGGCAAGTCTTGTGAGCAAGGTTGATGATCTGTTTCTGTGGAATTGAGGTGCTATATATAGAGGAAGAAACCCAAGGGAGGATGGCCACAAAGTCCACAAAGTTGAAACCAAATTGGTTGAGGTTTCCTAGATTCGGCAGATTTGACCTTTGTCCCTTGTTGTGGCCATAACTTTCTCTAGAAAATAGATATTGAGATGATTCCAAACTGGCAATTTCAACTAGACTTCCGTGGCTTTTCATCCATATAAGGTACATTTTCTCAATCATTTTGAGCTGTCCAGGGGAGCCCGTCAAAGATGGATGATCTGCACTACCAGAATTCTGATTTCTATAAGGATTGCATATCTTTTGCATTAATTACATATCTTCTTCCTCCTTTATTGCTGATTTCTTTTGCACAAATTTCTTCCTTTGAATTAGGGAGGCAGCAAAAGTCTTAATTGTTGCAGCCATGTTTGATTTTTCTTACCTCTCCTCATTAAATTTGCTGCATGCCTTCTTTGACTTTCTTGCCTCTTCTCATTTAATTTGCTGCATGCCTTTTTTGACATTCTTTGGTGCTGGGATTTATGGACATTCTGATACATATTTGTGCTCTATTTGCAGGAGGAACAAAGTCCCAAGTTTCCCTCATAGCCCTTGGATCAAAAGAATATCAATGGCTGAGATAATTCCGCCGAGTTCATTGGACCTCCGATCAATGATTCAGTCATATCTCTCTGTAGGAATAAGATATTGATTTGATTCCAAATCCTACAGAAACTAGACTCAAATACCTTTATTTCCATATAAAGTAGGTCTTCTAAATCGATCGGAGCTATCCAGGGGAGCCCGTCGAAGTTGGACTATGAATATTGACAGCATTTTGATTCTTGAATGGATTGGGCTTTTAAGTGTATTTTCTTCTCTTTCCTTGTGGAACTAGGATTGCTTTCCTTCTCCAACATGGATTTGTATTTCCTAATAAGAATAAGTATGTTAGAAACAAAGAAATACGAAAGGATGAATCCTACTCGAATAAGGAATCATATCTCAACAAGGATTATTAACACTTAGCACGATTTCATCATCAATTCACTCATAATTGATATAAGCTCTACCTAGACACTTATTCTTACAAAAGAAACTAAAACATACTAAATAAGAGGTAACAAAGAGTAAGAATAGGGCATAATCACATTAAGAACGTCACACTTTGTGCTCCTATCAACAACCCCACACTTAAGCTTTGCTAGTCCCTTAGCAAACACTAGAAAAGGGAAACAAAAACATAAAACAAAAATCAAAACAACTAAACTAATGACTCAACTATAATGCCTTCAACATTTTGTCTCAAAGATCTTCAAACTCATAGCATCAAGAATAACACTTAATCGAAATAGATAGAATGAATTCAATGGTTAATAAACATGAGATCTCGCATAACAAGTAAGACATGGCAGAAACATAGGTGATTGTAAGCTCAACATGTTCAAAACAAGTTCAAATTCAACTCACAAGGGATATGCACTCCAAATATTTTCTCTCAAGAACATGGCATATGCTTAAAAGCTTTTCACACATAAGAGTTATAAACACATAGTGAATTCGAAAACCTCATGAAAGATACCAATCATATGCACAAATGAACCCTAACCATATGCTTACTCATGAAACAAACTCCACAGATCAAGAGCTACTCATTTTAAGAATCATGCGGATCTTTATAAAAGGTAGGCTTAGGCTCGGTAAGGATATGATTTATTTAGGTAAAAGGAATCACAAAGGTCATCCTCAAGACTTAGCAGAGCAATAATCATCCACCTTATGTCGCCATACTCCATAAAACAAGAGCCAATTTTATCATGTTGGCTCATTCTTCACTCTAAACATTGTGAAAATGGACAAAGGCTAAAGTACAACATTATTGAGCCTTCAACAAATACATCACAACTCCAAATTCACATCAAAACATAGCTATGCCGTAACTTCTTACTTCTCTTTCTTTTTCTATCTTTTTTTTTTCTAACCGTGTATATATCTTTTTCTTTTCTTTTTCTCACACGGCATCTTTCATTTTTTTCTTTTCACCATTTTCATACGGCACAAATAAATACATAGCATAACCCCACACTTGAATCGAATCATCACTCCATATTAACATCAAATATTAGCTCTGCCAAGCCTCGAGAACAAGGTAGAGATATAACTATACTAAGCAAGGATATTAACATGTTGGTGATGAAAGAAAAGGTTTAACGTAGGCTCAAATGAGTTAATACTAAGGTGTCCCAAGCAGGGCACAAATAAGGCATACGACTTTTTGGTTTAAGTGGTGGAATCCTAAAAAGATCCAACAATCCTTTTCAAAATCAGAGTATATTATGATAAAAGTTTTGAAAGTTTCACAAAGTAAGTTCTAGCATTCTCTAGTTCATTGCAATTCTATGGCATATGAATTGATCAAAATAGATGTAATGAGGTTATATAGCCAAGAAACGATAGATTAAACTCTCCAAACAAAGGCACATATATGGCTCGAAACTCACATAGGTTACATGAATTCAAACAAGTAAGGAACATGTTCATTTTGTACCTAAGTTTCAAAATCCTCATCTACTACATGTTCGTACAAAATCTACACATTGATTAACCATCAAATTGCTATTAAGTTCAATTTCCAATCTTGTGATCATCTTTCAACCAATCATTCAAAGATCAACTCATCCTAGACAGTTAAAGGCATACCTAAGACTCAAATAAAAAACAAAAACAAAACAAAAAAAACAAATTCAAAAAAACTTTTTTTTTTTAATTTTATGATTTTAACATGTAAACCTTCCCCCACACTCGAATCATGCATTGTCCTCAATGAATGTCAAAATAAATAATGCAATGAAAGACTCATAGTGGAAGGAAACAAAGACACAAAAATAAAAACAGGAGAAAAAGATGAGAAATGCTCCCCCATGACACGGTTCAACAGCTTGCATTCCATGCTTCATAACGTTTGAAAATAATCTTCGATCAGTAGGACAACAGTGGGAATTGAAAGCTGATATTTCTAGCTTTCCAAGTATATAAAGTACGTTCGCTAACTCCAAATGAGGAGAAAGTTATGCCCCTGCAAATTTGTCACGTAAAACAAGTTCATATAATCAAAAACTGGAATGACCTTTACCTCTTTGTACCTGAATTCCATTAATTTAAACAGCTGGAATGGAAACGTGGCCTGAATAAAAGTTGAAGATAACACAACAAGCTTTCAATCTATATATGGCACAACTGCCCAGTTAGGCCGAAAGTGCTCGCTGTTTTGCTGTTTCCGGACTGCAACTGCACGAGTTCTGAATTTCTGACACAACCTTGCTGCCTTCAAATTGCAACTGGGAATGATGTAGACCTCTAAATCCAGTTTTGTAAAAAGCTACAGAAACTAGACTCAAAGACCTTTGTTTCCATATAAAGCACATCTTCCAACGCCCTATGAGCTGGGAGATACAGTATGCCGAAGTCGACGGACTGTTTCTGCCAGATTCTGTTGAACGAAAATGTTTTGCTCCTCTTCACGTTTTCTCGAAAACTAACCTACACACGCACAAAACAAATCAAAAAGAAAAAAAAACAATAAAACAATAACCAAAGAAAATAATAAATATAAAAGAAAACATATTGGGTTGCCTCCCAACAAGCGCTTAAGTTTAAAGTCTAATAGCTTAGACTGAGTTTTCCTTTCAATCATTTTGTAGGTGACATATTATGGGGTTTCTCTTCCGCCATTTTGTTGTCCAACCTTGTAGTATATTCTCGAGCTCATTGTTGGTCACTTCACTATAAACCTGTAGAATCTTAATTAAAATCATTAGTTAAAGTGGGAACCTACCGAACATAACATAGGACACGTGGTCCTTAAGAGACTTTGTTCCTCCTGCATATGATATTCTGTGGAATTTAAAATGCAACATGAACGAGATGCAAAATGAATGCAATTAGAATAAATAATGAAGATGCAATGCAAAAGTTAGAGAATAACAATTAGGAAGTCATTGATATATACAAGTCACACACATGTCAAAAGTCATTAAATTATAATAAGCACATGTTAAGGGAAAAAAACTAGCTTAACAACTAATCCAACAAATTGTCAAATCTTATGTCTAAGTTCGTTTTAATTTCTCAACTTAAAAACCTAAGAAAGTACACACAATTATAATTATTATATGTTACAACAAAATAAGATAAGGATTCACAAGTTAGTTCTTTAAGTTTACAAAGTTCACACAATTCACAAGTTCTTTTTGCTATTTCAATGATTGAATGAACGACTGATTCTAAGTTGTAAACCGAGGTGGACGTGCGGCCTAAGTATGAATGTCTAGACACAAGATCAAGTCTTTGTTTCAGAAGACCGTATAGCTCAATTAGAGATAGTCAACATGGTAGGACTCATTTGTTGAACTACGGAGAGCGAACTCCCTATCGACTCCATCACCGAGATGTATGTCAGTCAATAGTTCTCTGAGATCCAATTTTGGTCCCATGCACCAGGGTAATAAAAGAGCATGCCTCTTACTCAGCTGGACTTAAACTTGGGTGTTAGACAATTCTCCAAGTGTTAATAAAAGCCGCCCTCAACCTCATGCAAAAACTTTGGAAGAAAACATGAGGGGTTGAGGCTAATATTAACAAAAGGGACTTTACCTATTCCGTTCGATTTACAACCTACAACAATCATTCATTAATCATAAAAAATAACAACCTAAGATAAAATTAGTATATATTAGAACAAAGTAAGAAAAAAAAAATACAAATTTACAATATGAACAGTGAATTCGAAATTAAAAGATTGGGATCCATAATGATGGATCCCCGGCAACGGCGCCATTTGATCGGTTCGATTACTCGAGATCAATATTAACCCTGTAAGCACGTTAGTAGTATAAAGCAAGAGGGTATCGTTCACAAACCGGGGATCCAACCAGGGTAAAGAATCACAAACATTTAACAACGAAATCATAAGAGATATAAAGATTTGAGATATATTTTGGATCAAACATAAAATAAACCTAAACTAATATATACATGTGATCAACCAACCAACACATAAGAAATTACCAAACAAATAACATAAGAACAAAGGTAACAAAATCTACTCTCAATCTTGTTCATGCCGTAAGTATCATAGTTCATCTTAAATTCGATCATGCATCAAGTTCCTACTTGGTTCCTAATACATAGATATTATTGAGCTCAACTACTTGTCTTGCTACGAAATCTAACATACCAATTCATCATGCAATTACGTATCACAAAGAGAAATCAATATGTTTAAAGCACTTATCCAATGTCGAACTTAAGATCATAATCGGTGGAGGAACACAAAGGGGACAAACAATTAATCAACTACTTGTATCAAAATTGTTTTTAACTTTGAATGATTAACATATGCGACATCAACTACTTGTCTTAATCACACATGCAATATAAGAACACACCGAAAATGAATTAAGAACATAAATAAACAGAAACTCATGGCATAAAACCTAAAATCATTGAATAAAAATCGAAAACCTTAATTCATCATGTCATTCAAAAATTACAAATATCTCATAGACAAGAATAAAAATAACTTTAACAAAACCTAAACATGAATCATTCAAGAACAAGAACATAAAAACCCGAAAACTAAACATGAAGATCAAAGAGTTACACTTTATAATTCTCCTCCCAAGGTTCCTTACAGAGGTAGCACGAGATCTTCAAGAGTATGGTATCCTAGGCTCCCAAGCTTTGGACAGAAAATATGATGAAGGGTGGTGAATTCGGATTCTATGATGCTTGGTGAATGAAAGTGTTTGGGCAGAGCTTTGGCAAGTCTTGTGAGCAAGGTTGATGATCTGTTTCTGTGGAATTGAGGTGCTATATATAGAGGAAGAAACCCAAGGGAGGATGGCCACAAAGTCCACAAAGTTGAAACCAAATTGGTTGAGGTTTCCTAGATTCGGCAGATTTGACCTTTGTCCCTTGTTGTGGCCATAACTTTCTCTAGAAAATAGATATTGAGATGATTCCAACTGGCAATTTCAACTAGACTTCCGTGGCTTTTCATCCATATAAGGTACATTTTCTCAATCATTTTGAGCTGTCCAGGGGAGCCCGTCAAAGATGGATGATCTGCACTACCAGAATTCTGATTTCTATAAGGATTGCATATCTTTTGCATTAATTACATATCTTCTTCCTCCTTTATTGCTGATTTCTTTTGCACAAATTTCTTCCTTTGAATTAGGGAGGCAGCAAAAGTCTTAATTGTTGCAGCCATGTTTGATTTTTCTTACCTCTCCTCATTAAATTTGCTGCATGCCTTCTTTGACTTTCTTGCCTCTTCTCATTTAATTTGCTGCATGCCTTTTTTGACATTCTTTGGTGCTGGGATTTATGGACATTCTGATACATATTTGTGCTCTATTTGCAGGAGGAACAAAGTCCCAAGTTTCCCTCATAGCCCTTGGATCAAAAGCAAATCAATGGCTGAGATAATTCCGCCGAGTTCATTGGACCTCCGATCAATGATTCAGTCATATCTCTCTGTAGGAATAAGATATTGATTTGATTCCAAATCCTACAGAAACTAGACTCAAATACCTTTATTTCCATATAAAGTAGGTCTTCTAAATCGATCGGAGCTATCCAGGGGAGCCCGTCGAAGTTGGACTATGAATATTGACAGCATTTTGATTCTTGAATGGATTGGGCTTTTAAGTGTATTTTCTTCTCTTTCCTTGTGGAACTAGGATTGCTTTCCTTCTCCAACATGGATTTGTATTTCCTAATAAGAATAAGTATGTTAGAAACAAAGAAATACGAAAGGATGAATCCTACTCGAATAAGGAATCATATCTCAACAAGGATTATTAACACTTAGCACGATTTCATCATCAATTCACTCATAATTGATATAAGCTCTACCTAGACACTTATTCTTACAAAAGAAACTAAAACATACTAAATAAGAGGTAACAAAGAGTAAGAATAGGGCATAATCACATTAAGAACGTCACACTTTGTGCTCCTATCAAATAGTAAAGATACGCAAACGATGTAAAGATACACAATTGGAATAGTAAAGATACGCAAACGATGTAAAGATACTCAGTTTGAATGAAACACACTCCCACACTTGCAAAACTCTCAAATACAATAGAAACTCGCATCAGAAGCCTTACAGAAAGATACTCAAACGAGAAATGAAAAGATACACAATTGGAATAGTAAAGATACGCAAACGATGTAAAGATACTCAGTTTGAAAGAAACACACTCCCACACTTGGAAAACTCTCAAATACAATAGAAACTCGCATCAGAAGCCTTACAGAAAGATACTCAAACGAGAAATGAAAAGATACACAATTGGAATAGTAAAGATACGCAAACGATGTAAAGATACACAATTGGAATAGTAAAGATACGCAAACGATGTAAAGATACTCAGTTTGAATGAAACACACTCCCACACTTACAAAACTCTCAAATACAATAGAAACTCGCATCAGAAGCCTTACAGAAAGATTCTCAAACGAGAAATGAAAAGATACACAATTGGAATAGTAAAGATACGCAAACGATGTAAAGATACTCAGTTTGAATGAAACACACTCCCACACTTGCAAAACTCTCAAATACAATAGAAACTCGCATCAGAAGGCTTACAGAAAGATACTCAAACGAGAAATGAAAAGATACACAATTGGAATAGTAAAGATACGCAAACGATGTAAAGATACACAATTGGAATAGGAAAGATACGCAAACGATGTAAAGATACTCAATTTGAAAGAAACACACTCCCACACTTGCAAAACTCTCAAATACAATAGAAACTCGCATCAGAAGCCTTACAGAAAGATACTCAAACGAGAAATGAAAAGATACACAATTGGAATAGTAAAGATACGCAAACGATGTAAAGATACTCAGTTTGAATGAAACACACTCCCACACTTGCAAAACTCCTAAATACAATAGAAACTCGCATCAGAAGCCTTACAGAAAGATACTCAAACGAGAAATGAAAAGATACACAATTGGAATAGTAAAGATACGCAAACGATGTAAAGATACACAATTGGAATAGTAAAGATACGCAAACGATGTAAAGATACTCAGTTTGAAAGAAACACACTCCCACACTTGCAAAACTCTCAAATACAATAGAAACTCGCATCAGAAGCCTTACAGAAAGATACTGAAACGAGAAATGAAAAGATACACAATTGGAATAGTAAAGATACGCAAACGATGTAAAGATACTCAGTTTGAAAGAAACACACTCCCACACTTGGAAAACTCTCAAATACAATAGAAACTCGCATCAGAAGCCTTACAGAAAGATACTCAAACGAGAAATGAAAAGATACACAATTGGAATAGTAAAGATACGCAAACGATGTAAAGATACACAATTGGAATAGTAAAGATACGCAAACGATGTAAAGATACACAATTGGAATAGGAAAGATACGCAAACGATGTAAAGATACTCAGTTTGAAAGAAACACACTCCCACACTTGCAAAACTCTCAAATACAATAGAAACTCGCATCAGAAGCCTTACAGAAAGATACTGAAACGAGAAATGAAAAGATATACAATTGGAATAGTAAAGATATGCAAACGATGTAAAGATACACAATTGGAATAGTAAAGATACGCAAACGATGTAAAGATACTCAGTTTGAAAGAAACACAATCTCACACTTGCAAAACTCTCAAATACAATAGAAACTCGCATCAGAAGCTTTACAAAAAGATACTCAAACGAGAAATGAAAAGATACACAATTGGAATAGTAAAGATACGCAAACGATGTAAAGATACACAATTGGAATAGGAAAGATACGCAAACGATGTAAAGATACTCAGTTTGAAAGAAACACACTCCCACACTTGCAAAACTCTCAAATACAATAGAAACTCGCATCAGAAGCCTTACAGAAAGATACTGAAACGAGAAATGAAAAGATATACAATTGGAATAGTAAAGATACGCAAACGATGTAAAGATACTCAGTTTGAAAGAAACACACTCCCACACTTGCAAAACTCTCAAATACAATAGAAACTCGCATCCGAAGCCTTACAGAAAGATACTCAAACGAGAAATGAAAAGATACACAATTGGAATAGTAAAGATACGCAAACGATGTAAAGATACACAATTGGAATAGGAAAGATACGCAAACGATGTAAAGATACTCAGTTTGAAAGAAACACACTCCCACACTTGCAAAACTCTCAAATACAATAGAAACTCGCATCAGAAGCCTTACAGAAAGATACTGAAACGAGAAATGAAAAGATACACAATTGGAATAGGAAAGATACGCAAACGATGTAAAGATACTCAGTTTGAAAGAAACACACTCCCACACTTGCAAAACTCTCAAATTCAATAAAAACTCGCATCAGAAGCCTTACAGAAAGATACTGAAACGAGAAATGAAAAGATATACAATTGGAATAGTAAAGATACGCAAACGATGTAAAGATACACAATTGGAATAGTAAAGATACGCAAACGATGTAAAGATACTCAGTTTGAAAGAAACACACTCCCACACTTGCAAAACTCTCAAATACAATAGAAACTCGCATCCGAAGCCTTACAGAAAGATACTCAAACGAGAAATGAAAAGATACACAATTGGAATAGTAAAGATACGCAAACGATGTAAAGATACACAATTGGAATAGTAAAGATACGCAAACGATGTAAAGATACTCAGTTTGAATGAAACACACTCTCACACTTACAAAACTCTCAAATACAATAGAAACTCGCATCAGAAGCCTTACAGAAAGATACTCAAACGAGAAATGAAAAGATACACAATTGGAATAGTAAAGATACGCAAACGATGTAAAGATACACAATTGGAATAGTAAAGATACGCAAACGATGTAAAGATACTTAGTTTGAAAGAAACACACTCCCACACTTGCAAAACTCTCAAATACAATAGAAACTCGCATCAGAAGCCTTACAGAAAGATACTCAAACGAGAAATGAAAAGATACACAATTGGAATAGTAAAGATACGCAAACGATGTAAAGATACACAATTGGAATAGGAAAGATACGCAAACGATGTAAAGATACTCAGTTTGAAAGAAACACACTCCCACACTTGCAAAACTCTCAAATACAATAGAAACTCGCATCAGAAGCCTTACAGAAAGATACTCAAACGAGAAATGAAAAGATACACAATTGGAATAGTAAAGATACGCAAACGATGTAAAGATACTCAGTTTGAATGAAACACACTCCCACACTTGCAAAACTCTCAAATACAATAGAAACTCGCATCAGAAGCCTTACAGAAAGATACTCAAACGAGAAATGAAAAGATACACAATTGGAATAGTAAAGATACGCAAACGATGTAAAGATACTCAGTTTGAAAGAAACACACTCCCACACTTGGAAAACTCTCAAATACAATAGAAACTCGCATCAGAAGCCTTACAGAAAGATACTCAAACGAGAAATGAAAAGATACACAATTGGAATAGTAAAGATACGCAAACGATGTAAAGATACACAATTGGAATAGTAAAGATACGCAAACGATGGAAAGATACTCAGTTTGAAAGAAACACACTCCCACACTTGCAAAACTCTCAAATACAATAGAAACTCGCATCCGAAGCCTTACAGAAAAATACTCAAACGAGAAATGAAAAGATACACAATTGGAATAGTAAAGATACGCAAACGATGTAAAGATACACAATTGGAATAGTAAAGATACGCAAACGATGTAAAGATACTCAGTTTGAATGAAACACACTCCCACACTTGCAAAACTCTCAAATACAATAGAAACTCGCATCAGAAGGCTTACAGAAAGATACTCAAACGAGAAATGAAAAGATACACAATTGGAATAGTAAAGATACGCAAACGATGTAAAGATACACAATTGGAATAGGAAAGATACGCAAACGATGTAAAGATACTCAGTTTGAAAGAAACACACTCCCACACTTGCAAAACTCTCAAATACAATAGAAACTCGCATCAGAAGCCTTACAGAAAGATATTGAAACGAGAAATGAAAAGATACACAATTGGAATAGTAAAGATACGCAAACGATGTAAAGATACTCAGTTTGAAAGAAACACACTCCCACACTTGCAAAACTCTCAAATACAATAGAAACTCGCATCCGAAGCCTTACAGAAAGATACTCAAACGAGAAATGAAAAGATACACAATTGGAATAGTAAAGATACGCAAACGATGTAAAGATACACAATTGGAATAGGAAAGATACGCAAACGATGTAAAGATACTCAGTTTGAAAGAAACACACTCCCACACTTGCAAAACTCTCAAATACAATAGAAACTCGCATCAGAAGCCTTACAGAAAGATACTGAAACGAGAAATGAAAAGATACACAATTGGAATAGGAAAGATACGCAAACGATGTAAAGATACTCAGTTTGAAAGAAACACACTCCCACACTTGCAAAACTCTCAAATACAATAGAAACTCGCATCAGAAGCCTTACAGAAAGATACTGAAACGAGAAATGAAAAGATATACAATTGGAATAGTAAAGATACGCAAACGATGTAAAGATACACAATTGGAATAGTAAAGATACGCAAACGATGTAAAGATACTTAGTTTGAAAGAAACACACTCCCACACTTGCAAAACTCTCAAATACAATAGAAACTCGCATCCGAAGCCTTACAGAAAGATACTCAAATGAGAAATGAAAAGATACACAATTGGAATAGTAAAGATACGCAAACGATGTAAAGATACACAATTGGAATAGTAAAGATACGCAAACGATGTAAAGATACTCAGTTTGAAAGAAACACACTCCCACACTTGCAAAACTCTCAAATTCAATAGAAACTCGCATCAGAAAGCCTTACAGAAAGATACTCAAACGAGAAATGAAAAGATACACAATTGGAATAGTAAAGATACGCAAACGATGTAAAGATACACAATTGGAATAGGAAAGATACGCAAACAATGTAAAGATACTCAGTTTGAAAGAAACACACTCCCACACTTGCAAAACTCTCAAATACAATAGAAACTCGCATCAGAAGCCTTACAGAAAGATACTGAAACGAGAAATGAAAAGATACACAGTTGGAATAGGAAAGATACGCAAACGATGTAAAGATACTCAGTTTGAAAGAAACACACTCCCACACTTGCAAAACTCTCAAATACAATAGAAACTCGCATCAGAAGCCTTACAGAAAGATACTGAAACGAGAAATGAAAAGATATACAATTGGAATAGTAAAGATACGCAAACGATGTAAAGATACACAATTGGAATAGTAAAGATACGCAAACGATGTAAAGATACTTAGTTTGAAAGAAACACACTCCCACACTTGCAAAACTCTCAAATACAATAGAAACTCGCATCCGAAGCCTTACAGAAAGATACTCAAATGAGAAATGAAAAGATACACAATTGGAATAGTAAAGATACGCAAACGATGTAAAGATACACAATTGGAATAGTAAAGATACGCAAACGATGTAAAGATACTTAGTTTGAAAGAAACACACTCCCACACTTGCAAAACTCTCAAATACAATAGAAACTCGCATCAGAAGCCTTACAGAAAGATACTCAAACGAGAAATGAAAAGATACACAATTGGAATAGTAAAGATACGCAAACGATGTAAAGATACACAATTGGAATAGGAAAGATACGCAAACGATGTAAAGATACTCAGTTTGAAAGAAACACACTCCCACACTTGCAAAACTCTCAAATACAATAGAAACTCGCATCAGAAGCCTTACAGAAAGATACTCAAACGAGAAATGAAAAGATACACAATTGGAATAGTAAAGATACGCAAACGATGTAAAGATACTCAGTTTGAATGAAACACACTCCCACACTTGCAAAACTCTCAAATACAATAGAAACTCGCATCAGAAGCCTTACAGAAAGATACTCAAACGAGAAATGAAAAGATACACAATTGGAATAGTAAAGATACGCAAACGATGTAAAGATACACAATTGGAATAGTAAAGATACGCAAACGATGGAAAGAGACTCAGTTTGAAAGAAACACACTCCCACACTTGCAAAACTCTCAAATACAATAGAAACTCGCATCCGAAGCCTTACAGAAAAATACTCAAACGAGAAATGAAAAGATACACAATTGGAATAGTAAAGATACGCAAACGATGTAAAGATACACAATTGGAATAGTAAAGATACGCAAACGATGTAAAGATACTCAGTTTGAATGAAACACACTCCCACACTTACAAAACTCTCAAATACAATAGAAACTCGCATCAGAAGGCTTACAGAAAGATACTCAAACGAGAAATGAAAAGATACACAATTGGAATAGTAAAGATACGCAAACGATGTAAAGATACACAATTGGAATAGGAAAGATACGCAAACGATGTAAAGATACTCAGTTTGAAAGAAACACACTCCCACACTTGCAAAACTCTCGAATACAATAGAAACTCGCATCAGAAGCCTTACAGAAAGATATTGAAACGAGAAATGAAAAGATACACAATTGGAATAGTAAAGATACGCAAACGATGTAAAGATACTCAGTTTGAAAGAAACACACTCCCACACTTGCAAAACTCTCAAATACAATAGAAACTCGCATCCGAAGCCTTACAGAAAGATACTCAAACGAGAAATGAAAAGATACACAATTGGAATAGTAAAGATACGCAAACGATGTAAAGATACACAATTGGAATAGGAAAGATACGCAAACGATGTAAAGATACTCAGTTTGAAAGAAACACACTCCCACACTTGCAAAACTCTCAAATACAATAGAAACTCGCATCAGAAGCCTTACAGAAAGATACTGAAACGAGAAATGAAAAGATACACAATTGGAATAGGAAAGATACGCAAACGATGTAAAGATACTCAGTTTGAAAGAAACACACTCCCACACTTGCAAAACTCTCAAATACAATAGAAACTCGCATCAGAAGCCTTACAGAAAGATACTGAAACGAGAAATGAAAAGATATACAATTGGAATAGTAAAGATACGCAAACGATGTAAAGATACACAATTGGAATAGTAAAGATACGCAAACGATGTAAAGATACTTAGTTTGAAAGAAACACACTCCCACACTTGCAAAACTCTCAAATACAATAGAAACTCGCATCCGAAGCCTTACAGAAAGATACTCAAATGAGAAATGAAAAGATACACAATTGGAATAGTAAAGATACGCAAACGATGTAAAGATACACAATTGGAATAGTAAAGATACGCAAACGATGTAAAGATACTCAGTTTGAAAGAAACACACTCCCACACTTGCAAAACTCTCAAATTCAATAGAAACTCGCATCAGAAAGCCTTACAGAAAGATACTCAAACGAGAAATGAAAAGATACACAATTGGAATAGTAAAGATACGCAAACGATGTAAAGATACACAATTGGAATAGGAAAGATACGCAAACAATGTAAAGATACTCAGTTTGAAAGAAACACACTCCCACACTTGCAAAACTCTCAAATACAATAGAAACTCGCATCAGAAGCCTTACAGAAAGATACTGAAACGAGAAATGAAAAGATACACAGTTGGAATAGGAAAGATACGCAAACGATGTAAAGATACTCAGTTTGAAAGAAACACACTCCCACACTTGCAAAACTCTCAAATACAATAGAAACTCGCATCAGAAGCCTTACAGAAAGATACTGAAACGAGAAATGAAAAGATATACAATTGGAATAGTAAAGATACGCAAACGATGTAAAGATACACAATTGGAATAGTAAAGATACGCAAACGATGTAAAGATACTTAGTTTGAAAGAAACACACTCCCACACTTGCAAAACTCTCAAATACAATAGAAACTCGCATCCGAAGCCTTACAGAAAGATACTCAAATGAGAAATGAAAAGATACACAATTGGAATAGTAAAGATACGCAAACGATGTAAAGATACACAATTGGAATAGTAAAGATACGCAAACGATGTAAAGATACTCAGTTTGAAAGAAACACACTCCCACACTTGCAAAACTCTCAAATACAATAGAAACTCGCATCCGAAGCCTTACAGAAAGATACTCAAATGAGAAATGAAAAGATACACAATTGGAATAGTAAAGATACGCAAACGATGTAAAGATACACAATTGGAATAGTAAAGATACGCAAACGATGTAAAGATACTCAGTTTGAAAGAAACACACTCCCACACTTGCAAAACTCTCAAATACAATAGAAACTCGCATCCGAAGCCTTACAGAAAGATACTCAAATGAGAAATGAAAAGATACACAATTGGAATAGTAAAGATACGCAAACGATGTAAAGATACACAATTGGAATAGTAAAGATACGCAAACGATGTAAAGATACTCAGTTTGAATGAAACACACTCCCACACTTGGAAAACTCTCAAATACAATAGAAACTCGCATCAGAAGGCTTACAGAAAGATACTCAAACGAGAAATGAAAAGATACAAAATTGGAATAGTAAAGATACGCAAACGATGTAAAGATACACAATTGGAATAGGAAAGATACGCAAACGATGTAAAGATACTCAGTTTGAAAGAAACACACTCCCACACTTGCAAAACTCTCAAATACAATAGAAACTCGCATCAGAAGCCTTACAGAAAGATATTGAAACGAGAAATGAAAAGATACACAATTGGAATAGTAAAGATACGCAAACGATGTAAAGATACTCAGTTTGAAAGAAACACACTCCCACACTTGGAAAACTCTCAAATACAATAGAAACTCGCATCAGAAGCCTTACAGAAAGATACTCAAACGAGAAATGAAAAGATACACAATTGGAATAGTAAAGATACGCAAACGATGTAAAGATACACAATTGGAATAGTAAAGATACGCAAACGATGTAAAGATACTCAGTTTGAATGAAACACACTGCCACACTTGCAAAACTCTCAAATACAATAGAAACTCGCATCAGAAGCCTTACAGAAAGATACTCAAACGAGAAATGAAAAGATACACAATTGGAATAGTAAAGATACGCAAACGATGTAAAGATACTCAGTTTGAAAGAAACACACTCCCACACTTGGAAAACTCTCAAATACAATAGAAACTCGCATCAGAAGCCTTACAGAAAGATACTCAAACGAGAAATGAAAAGATACACAATTGGAATAGTAAAGATACGCAAACGATGTAAAGATACACAATTGGAATAGTAAAGATACGCAAACGATGTAAAGATACTCAGTTTGAATGAAACACACTCCCACACTTGCAAAACTCTCAAATACAATAGAAACTCGCATCAGAAGCCTTACAGAAAGATTCTCAAACGAGAAATGAAAAGATACACAATTGGAATAGTAAAGATACGCAAACGATGTAAAGATACACAATTGGAATAGTAAAGATACGCAAACGATGTAAAGATACTCAGTTTGAATGAAACACACTCCCACACTTGCAAAACTCTCAAATACAATAGAAACTCGCATCAGAAGGCTTACAGAAAGATACTCAAACGAGAAATGAAAAGATACACAATTGGAATAGTAAAGATACGCAAACGATGTAAAGATACACAATTGGAATAGGAAAGATACGCAAACGATGTAAAGATACTCAATTTGAAAGAAACACACTCCCACACTTGCAAAACTCTCAAATACAATAGAAACTCGCATCAGAAGCCTTACAGAAAGATACTCAAATGAGAAATGAAAAGATACACAATTGGAATAGTAAAGATACGCAAACGATGTAAAGATACTCAGTTTGAATGAAACACACTCCCACACTTGCAAAACTCCTAAATACAATAGAAACTCGCATCAGAAGCCTTACTGAAAGATACTCAAACGAGAAATGAAAAGATACACAATTGGAATAGTAAAGATACGCAAACGATGTAAAGATACACAATTGGAATAGGAAAGATACGCAAACGATGTAAAGATACTCAGTTTGAAAGAAACACACTCCCACACTTGCAAAACTCTCAAATACAATAGAAACTCGCATCAGAAGCCTTACAGAAAGATACTGAAACGAGAAATGAAAAGATACACAATTGGAATAGTAAAGATACGCAAACGATGTAAAGATACTCAGTTTGAAAGAAACACACTCCCACACTTGGAAAACTCTCAAATACAATAGAAACTCGCATCAGAAGCCTTACAGAAAGATACTCAAACGAGAAATGAAAAGATACACAATTGGAATAGTAAAGATACGCAAACGATGTAAAGATACACAATTGGAATAGTAAAGATACGCAAACGATGTAAAGATACACAATTGGAATAGTAAAGATACGCAAACGATGTAAAGATACTCAGTTTGAAAGAAACACACTCCCACACTTGCAAAACTCTCAAATACAATAGAAACTCGCATCAGAAGCCTTACAGAAAGATACTCAAACGAGAAATGAAAAGATACACAATTGGAATAGTAAAGATACGCAAACGATGTAAAGATACACAATTGGAATAGTAAAGATACGCAAACGATGTAAAGATACTCAGTTTGAAAGAAACACAATCTCACACTTGCAAAACTCTCAAATACAATAGAAACTCGCATCAGAAGCCTTACAGAAAGATACTCAAACGAGAAATGAAAAGATACACAATTGGAATAGTAAAGATACGCAAACGATGTAAAGATACTCAGTTTGAAAGAAACACACTCCCACACTTGGAAAACTCTCAAATACAATAGAAACTCGCATCAGAAGCCTTACAGAAAGATACTCAAACGAGAAATGAAAAGATACACAATTGGAATAGTAAAGATACGCAAACGATATAAAGATACTCAGTTTGAAAGAAACACACTCCCACACTTGCAAAACTCTCAAATACAATAGAAACTCGCATCAGAAGCCTTACAGAAAGATACTCAAACGAGAAATGAAAAGATACACAATTGGAATAGTAAAGATACGCAAACGATGTAAAGATACTCAGTTTGAATGAAACACACTCCCACACTTGCAAAACTCTCAAATACAATAGAAACTCGCATCAGAAGCCTTACAGAAAGATACTCAAACGAGAAATGAAAAGATACACAATTGGAATAGTAAAGATACGCAAACGATGTAAAGATACTCAATTGGAATAGTAAAGATACGCAAACGATGTAAAGATACTCAGTTTGAATGAAACACACTCCCACACTTGCAAAACTCTCAAATACAATAGAAACTCGCATCAGAAGCCTTACAGAAAGATACTCAAACGAGAAATGAAAAGATACACAATTGGAATAGTAAAGATACGCAAACGATGTAAAGATACACAATTAGAATAGTAAAGATACGCAAACGATGTAAAGATACTCAGTTTGAAAGAAACACACTCCCACACTTGCAAAACTCTCAAATACAATAGAAACTCGCATCAGAAGCCTTACAGAAAGATACTCAAACGAGAAATGAAAAGATACACAATTGGAATAGTAAAGATACGCAAACGATGTAAAGATACACAATTGGAATAGGAAAGATACGCAAACGATGTAAAGATACTCAGTTTGAAAGAAACACACTCCCACACTTGCAAAACTCTCAAATACAATAGAAACTCGCATCAGAAGCCTTACAGAAAGATACTCAAACGAGAAATGAAAAGATACACAATTGGAATAGTAAAGATACGCAAACGATGTAAAGATACTCAGTTTGAATGAAACACACTCCCACACTTGCAAAACTCTCAAATACAATAGAAACTCGCATCAGAAGCCTTACAGAAAGATACTCAAACGAGAAATGAAAAGATACACAATTGGAATAGTAAAGATACGCAAACGATGTAAAGATACACAATTGGAATAGTAAAGATACGCAAACGATGTAAAGATACTCAGTTTGAATGAAACACACTCCCACACTTGCAAAACTCTCAAATACAATAGAAACTCGCATCAGAAGCCTTACAGAAAGATACTCAAACGAGAAATGAAAAGATACACAATTGGAATAGTAAAGATACGCAAACGATGTAAAGATACTCAGTTTGAAAGAAACACACTCCCACACTTGCAAAACTCTCAAATACAATAGAAACTCGCATCAGAAGGCTTACAGAAAGATACTCAAACGAGAAATGAAAAGATACACAATTGGAATAGTAAAGATACGCAAACGATGTAAAGATACACAATTGGAATAGTAAAGATACGCAAACGATGTAAAGATACTCAGTTTGAAAGAAACACACTCCCACACTTGCAAAACTCTCAAATACAATAGAAACTCGCATCAGAAGCCTTACAGAAAGATACTCAAACGAGAAATGAAAAGATACACAATTGGAATAGTAAAGATACGCAAACGATGTAAAGATACACAATTGGAATAGTAAAGATACGCAAACGATGTAAAGATACTCAGTTTGAAAGAAACACAATCTCACACTTGCAAAACTCTCAAATACAATAGAAACTCGCATCAGAAGCCTTACAGAAAGATACTCAAACGAGAAATGAAAAGATACACAATTGGAATAGTAAAGATACGCAAACGATGTAAAGATACTCAGTTTGAAAGAAACACACTCCCACACTTGGAAAACTCTCAAATACAATAGAAACTCGCATCAGAAGCCTTACAGAAAGATACTCAAACGAGAAATGAAAAGATACACAATTGGAATGGTAAAGATACGCAAACGATATAAAGATACTCAGTTTGAAAGAAACACACTCCCACACTTGCAAAACTCTCAAATACAATAGAAACTCGCATCAGAAGCCTTACAGAAAGATACTCAAACGAGAAATGAAAAGATACACAATTGGAATAGTAAAGATACGCAAACGATGTAAAGATACTCAGTTTGAATGAAACACACTCCCACACTTGCAAAACTCTCAAATACAATAGAAACTCGCATCAGAAGCCTTACAGAAAGATACTCAAACGAGAAATGAAAAGATACACAATTGGAATAGTAAAGATACGCAAACGATGTAAAGATACTCAATTGGAATAGTAAAGATACGCAAACGATGTAAAGATACTCAGTTTGAATGAAACACACTCCCACACTTGCAAAACTCTCAAATACAATAGAAACTCGCATCAGAAGCCTTACAGAAAGATACTCAAACGAGAAATGAAAAGATACACAATTGGAATAGTAAAGATACGCAAACGATGTAAAGATACACAATTAGAATAGTAAAGATACGCAAACGATGTAAAGATACTCAGTTTGAAAGAAACACACTCCCACACTTGCAAAACTCTCAAATACAATAGAAACTCGCATCAGAAGCCTTACAGAAAGATACTCAAACGAGAAATGAAAAGATACACAATTGGAATAGTAAAGATACGCAAACGATGTAAAGATACACAATTGGAATAGGAAAGATACGCAAACGATGTAAAGATACTCAGTTTGAAAGAAACACACTCCCACACTTGCAAAACTCTCAAATACAATAGAAACTCGCATCAGAAGCCTTACAGAAAGATACTCAAACGAGAAATGAAAAGATACACAATTGGAATAGTAAAGATACGCAAACGATGTAAAGATACTCAGTTTGAATGAAACACACTCCCACACTTGCAAAACTCTCAAATACAATAGAAACTCGCATCAGAAGCCTTACAGAAAGATACTCAAACGAGAAATGAAAAGATACACAATTGGAATAGTAAAGATACGCAAACGATGTAAAGATACACAATTGGAATAGTAAAGATACGCAAACGATGTAAAGATACTCAGTTTGAATGAAACACACTCCCACACTTGCAAAACTCTCAAATACAATAGAAACTCGCATCAGAAGCCTTACAGAAAGATACTCAAACGAGAAATGAAAAGATACACAATTGGAATAGTAAAGATACGCAAACGATGTAAAGATACTCAGTTTGAAAGAAACACACTCCCACACTTGCAAAACTCTCAAATACAATAGAAACTCGCATCAGAAGGCTTACAGAAAGATACTCAAACGAGAAATGAAAAGATACACAATTGGAATAGTAAAGATACGCAAACGATGTAAAGATACACAATTGGAATAGTAAAGATACGCAAACGATGTAAAGATACTCAGTTTGAAAGAAACACACTCCCACACTTGCAAAACTCTCAAATACAATAGAAACTCGCATCAGAAGCCTTACAGAAAGATACTCAAACGAGAAATGAAAAGATACACAATTGGAATAGTAAAGATACGCAAACGATGTAAAGATACACAATTGGAATAGTAAAGATACGCAAACGATGTAAAGATACTCAGTTTGAAAGAAACACAATCTCACACTTGCAAAACTCTCAAATACAATAGAAACTCGCATCAGAAGCCTTACAGAAAGATACTCAAACGAGAAATGAAAAGATACACAATTGGAATAGTAAAGATACGCAAACGATGTAAAGATACTCAGTTTGAAAGAAACACACTCCCACACTTGGAAAACTCTCAAATACAATAGAAACTCGCATCAGAAGCCTTACAGAAAGATACTCAAACGAGAAATGAAAAGATACACAATTGGAATAGTAAAGATACGCAAACGATATAAAGATACTCAGTTTGAAAGAAACACACTCCCACACTTGCAAAACTCTCAAATACAATAGAAACTCGCATCAGAAGCCTTACAGAAAGATACTCAAACGAGAAATGAAAAGATACACAATTGGAATAGTAAAGATACGCAAACGATGTAAAGATACTCAGTTTGAATGAAACACACTCCCACACTTGCAAAACTCTCAAATACAATAGAAACTCGCATCAGAAGCCTTACAGAAAGATACTCAAACGAGAAATGAAAAGATACACAATTGGAATAGTAAAGATACGCAAACGATGTAAAGATACTCAATTGGAATAGTAAAGATACGCAAACGATGTAAAGATACTCAGTTTGAATGAAACACACTCCCACACTTGCAAAACTCTCAAATACAATAGAAACTCGCATCAGAAGCCTTACAGAAAGATACTCAAACGAGAAATGAAAAGATACACAATTGGAATAGTAAAGATACGCAAACGATGTAAAGATACACAATTAGAATAGTAAAGATACGCAAACGATGTAAAGATACTCAGTTTGAAAGAAACACACTCCCACACTTGCAAAACTCTCAAATACAATAGAAACTCGCATCAGAAGCCTTACAGAAAGATACTCAAACGAGAAATGAAAAGATACACAATTGGAATAGTAAAGATACGCAAACGATGTAAAGATACACAATTGGAATAGGAAAGATACGCAAACGATGTAAAGATACTCAGTTTGAAAGAAACACACTCCCACACTTGCAAAACTCTCAAATACAATAGAAACTCGCATCAGAAGCCTTACAGAAAGATACTCAAACGAGAAATGAAAAGATACACAATTGGAATAGTAAAGATACGCAAACGATGTAAAGATACTCAGTTTGAATGAAACACACTCCCACACTTGCAAAACTCTCAAATACAATAGAAACTCGCATCAGAAGCCTTACAGAAAGATACTCAAACGAGAAATGAAAAGATACACAATTGGAATAGTAAAGATACGCAAACGATGTAAAGATACACAATTGGAATAGTAAAGATACGCAAACGATGTAAAGATACTCAGTTTGAATGAAACACACTCCCACACTTGCAAAACTCTCAAATACAATAGAAACTCGCATCAGAAGCCTTACAGAAAGATACTCAAACGAGAAATGAAAAGATACACAATTGGAATAGTAAAGATACGCAAACGATGTAAAGATACTCAGTTTGAAAGAAACACACTCCCACACTTGCAAAACTCTCAAATACAATAGAAACTCGCATCAGAAGGCTTACAGAAAGATACTCAAACGAGAAATGAAAAGATACACAATTGGAATAGTAAAGATACGCAAACGATGTAAAGATACACAATTGGAATAGTAAAGATACGCAAACGATGTAAAGATACTCAGTTTGAATGAAACACACTCTCACACTTGCAAAACTCTCAAATACAATAGAAACTCGCATCAGAAGCCTTACAGAAAGATACTCAAACGAGAAATGAAAAGATACACAATTGGAATAGTAAAGATACGCAAACGATGTAAAGATACTCAGTTTGAATGAAACACACTCCCACACTTGCAAAACTCTCAAATACAATAGAAACTCGCATCAGAAGCCTTACAGAAAGATACTCAAACGAGAAATGAAAAGATACACAATTGGAATAGTAAAGATACGCAAACGATGTAAAGATACTCAGTTTGAAAGAAGCACACTCCCACACTTGGAAAACTCTCAAATACAATAGAAACTCGCATCAGAAGCCTTACAGAAAGATACTCAAACGAGAAATGAAAAGATACACAATTGGAATAGTAAAGATACGCAAACGATGTAAAGATACACAATTGGAATAGTAAAGATACGCAAACGATGTAAAGATACACAATTGGAATAGTAAAGATACGCAAACGATGTAAAGATACTCAGTTTGAATGAAACACACTCCCACACTTGCAAAACTCTCAAATACAATAGAAACTCGCATCAGAAGCCTTACAGAAAGATACTCAAACGAGAAATGAAAAGATACACAATTGGAATAGTAAAGATACGCAAACGATGTAAAGATACTCAGTTTGAAAGAAACACACTCCCACACTTGCAAAACTCTCAAATACAAAAGAAACTCGCATCAGAAGCCTTACAGAAAGATACTCAAACGAGAAATGAAAAGATACACAATTGGAATAGTAAAGATACGCAAACGATGTAAAGATACACAATTGGAATAGTAAAGATACGCAAACGATGTAAAGATACTCAGTTTGAAAGAAACACACTCTCACACTTACAAAACTCTCAAATACAATAGAAACTCGCATCAGAAGCCTTACTTCTGATACTCAAACGGGAAATGAAAAGATACACAATTGGAATAGTAAAGATACGCAAACGATGTAAAGATACACAATTGGAATAGTAAAGATACGCAAACGATGTAAAGATACTCAGTTTGAAAGAAACACACTCTCACACTTACAAAACTCTCAAATACAATAGAAACTCGCATCAGAAGCCTTACAGAAAGATACTCAAACGAGAAATGAAAAGATACACAATTGGAATAGTAAAGATACGCAAACGATGTAAAGATACACAATTGGAATGAAACACACTCCCACACTTGCAAAACTCCTAAATACAATAGAAACTCACATCAGAAGCCTTACAGAAAGATACTAAAACGAGAAATGAAAAGATACACAATTGGAATAGTAAAGATACGCGAACGATGTAAAGATACACAATTGGAATAGTAAAGATACGCAAACGATGTAAAGATACTCAGTTTGAATGAAACACACTCCCACACTTGCAAAACTCTCAAATACAATAGATGATGATTGCTCGATTACTCGACATCAATATTTAACCCTGAACACATCATAGTAGTATAAAGCAAGAGGGTATCGTTCACAAACCGGGGATCCAGCCAGGGCTTAGGATCACATCAATTAACACGAATTCATAAAGGTTTTAAAGTTTGATATAGATTTTGGATTGAGTCATAAAAACAGTAAATAAAACCTAAGCTAATATATACATGTGATCAACCAACCAACACATAAACAATCACCAAAACAATTCACATAGAGGGAATCGAACCAAGTTCTACAACTTCTTAGTATCATGCCGAGACATACATTGAACAACCAAGAATGGATCATGCAATTAGGTTTCTAAGCAGTAACCTAAACACATAGACACTTAACACATTCAATCACAACCAAGCAGCCATAATCGAAATTCTAACATGTTCATCTTAATCATGTAATCCCAAAGCCATGCACATTGAATTCATCAAGTATGTCACTTACTTAACCAACAACCATGCAATTCGAAAATCACATAAACAAGAATAACCATGTTCTTAGCATAAGTCTTTAATCCAACAACCTAAATATCATGCTACAAGCATAGTCATAACACCTAGGAATCGAAAATTGTTCAAGCACACATTCGGCAGAAAACCAAAACAGAAAATCATAAAACCAAAACATAATTTTCGAATCATCTATATAAATTGAATCAAGTAGCTATTTCATAGACAAAATTGATACAAGACTACTCTAACCAAATCGCAACTTCATCCATGATTCGAAATAAAACCTAAACCCGAAATAGACAAGAGTGAGTCATGGTTACACTTTATAAATCAAGCAATCCACAAGTGTAGCCGAGTCTTCTATGGATGAAACCTCCTTCACAAGCGTGTTTGAAGGCTATTGATAGGTGAGGAATGATGGAATCGGTTTTAGGATTTCTTGGAATGGTGAAGGATGAATTCGGCAGAGCTATGGCTGTGTTTTTGTGTAGGGCTGATGATGTTGCTGAATGGAGAGGCCGGCCTCTATATATAGAGGTGTAGGAAGCCTTCTTGCGTGCCAAAAGGAAATAGAATCCAATTGGGAAACTGAAATCCTCTTTGTTATGGATTTGCTTTATGTACTCCATATCCAACTTGATGTAGGAAACCAAGTTCAATAGGGAGATCTCTTTAAGGGCTGCACGGCAATCTCTTAGTCCAACTAGGAGTAGCTAGGCCGGCCTCCTCTTCTCCTTCTTCAACTCGAATATGATTTCCTTGTTCAACTAGGAATGCAACTCGGCAACTCTCCTTTCTTTCCAAATATGATTTGTCGTTCCTGAAAAGAAATCGTCGATTAAGGAATAGGAAAGAATGAAAATAGGAAAGTAGAGTCCTAGTCGAGTAAGGAATCCTAGTTCAATCAGGAGTTCTAACACTTAGCACAATTTCATCATCAAATCATCTAAAATCGAAATAGCTTTACTTCAAACATACATATGACAAATATGAACCTAAAACAACTAAATAAGAAGTAACAAAGCATAAGAATAGGGCATATATACATTAAGAACGTCACACTTTGTGTTCCTATCAACAACCCCACACTTAGACTTTGCTAGTCCCTTAGCAAACACTAAAAACGAAAATCAAAACATAATACGAAATCAAAACAACATAACTAACGACACAACACTAATGCCTTCAACATTTTGTCTCAGAGATCTTCAAACTCATAGTATCAAGAATAGCACTCAATCGAAATAGATAGGATGAATTCAATGGTTAATAAACATGAAATTTCGTTTAACAAGTAAGACATGGCAGAAACAAAGGTGAAATTAAGCTCAACATGTTCAAAACAAGTTCAAATTCAACTCACATAGGATACGCACTCCAAATCTTTTCTCTCAAGAACATGGCATATGCTTAAAAGCTTTTCACACACAAGAGTTATGAACATAGTGAAAATCGAGAACCTCATGAAAGATACCAATCATATGCACAAATGAACCCAAACCATATGCTTACTTATGAAACAAACTCCACAAATCAAGGACTACTCATTTTAAGAATCATGCGGATCTTTAGAAAAGGGATAGGTTAGGCTCGGCATGGATATATTTTCAAGGTAAAGGAATCACAAAGGTCATCCTCAAGACTTAGCAGAGCAAAACATCCACCTTATGTCGCCATACTCCATAAAACAAGGGCCAAATATCATCATGTTGGACCCATTCTTCACTTTATACATTGTGAAAACGAACAAAGGCTAAAGTATAACATTATTGAGCCTTCAACAAATACATCAAAACTCCAAATTCACATGAACAAGTATGTATGCCGAGATCCTTGTATCATTCTTTCATTTTTTTTTTTTTTTTTTTTCTTGCCGTATACATGTCTTTTTCTTTCTTTCTTTCTCACGGCATCTTTCAATTTTTCTTTTCTTTTCATTCTCTTTTCACGGCATAACATACATACAATAGCGTAACCCCACACTTGAATCAAATCATCACTCCATATTACATCCAAGAATCGGCTCTGCCAAGCCTCAAAGACAAGGTAGAGATATAACTATACTAAGCAAGGATATAACATGTTGGTAATGAAAGAAAAGGCTTAACGTAGGCTCAAAGGGGTTAATACTAAGGTGTCCCAAGCTGGGCTCAAATAAGGATATACGGCTTTTTGGCTTAAGTGGTGGAAATCCTAAAAAGATCCAACAATCATTTTCAAAATCAGAGTATGTTATGACATAAAGCTTCGAAAGTTTCACAAAGTAAGTTCTAGCATTCTCTAGTTCATTGCAATTCTATGGCATACGAATTGATCAAAATAGATGTAATGAGGTTATAAAGCCAAGAAAACGATAGAATAAACTCTCCAAAGAAAGGCACATATATGGCTCGAATCTCACATAGGTTACATGAATTCAAACAAGTAAAGAACATGCTCATTCTGTACCTAAGTTTCAAAATCCTCATCTACTACATGTTCGTACAAAATCTACACATCGATTAACCATCAAATAATAATGAAATTCATTCCAATATCATAATCATCTATCAACCATAATTTCAAAGATCAACTCATCCTAGACAGTTAAAGGCATACCTAGGACTCAAAACAAAAACAAAACAAGTCAAAATCGAAAAACAGAACCAAAATGACACTAAAATTTCGAAAATCAAAACACAAAATTTAAACACATAAGCATCAAACACTAGAATACAACGAATGATGTATACCCCACCCCACACTTAAAATTTACATTGCCCTCAATGTACAATATGATAAGCAACGAAAATTAGAAAGAGTTAAGGGATAAGAAAATGCAAACACTCGTTGATGGCTCCTTCATTGGCTTAAGTTTAGAGTCTATAGCCTAGACTATCTCAAATCATTACTTGCTTGCCGTAGGATCAAGGAGAGACGTCTCCTCCACATTGTGTTCCACGAAATTGTCATAGTACGGCTTCAAGCGATGTCCATTGACCGTGAATTCCTTTCCATGCACCATGCTTTTGATCTGAATAGCACCAGAAGGAAAAATATTAGTAACAACAAACGGTCCAAGCCACCTAGAACGGAGCTTGCCCGGAAACAATCTAAGTCGAGAATTAAACAAAAGAACTTTCTGCCCAACGACAAAGTGTTTCTTCCTAATCATGCGGTCATGGAATGTCTTAGTCTTCTCCTTGTAAACCATCGCCGAATCATAGGCCTCATTCCGGATCTCTTCAAGCTCATGCAATTGCAACTTCCTATGTAATCCGGCCTCATCTATGTCCATGTTGAAATTCTTCACAGCCCACCATGCACGATGTTCAAGCTCCACGGGAAGATGGCACGCCTTGCCATAGACTAGTCGAAATGGTGACATGCCTAGGGGAGTCTTGTATGCCGTCCTATAGGCCCAAAGAGCATCATCCAATCGGTGAGACCAATCCTTGCGTGATGGTCCAACAGACTTCTCTAAAATTCTCTTGATCTCACGATTAGATAGCTCCACTTGTCCACTTGTTTGAGGGTGATAAGGCGTAGCAACCTTATGCTTGATTCCATACTTCTTCAACAACGCCTCAATGGTCCGGTTGCAAAAGTGAGATCCACCATCACTAATGATAACTCTCGGCATACCAAACCTAGAGAAAATGTTAGAACGAAGGAAATCTGCAACAACTCGAGAATCATTAGTCCGGGTGGCCTTTGCTTCCACCCATTTCGAAACATAGTCCACACACACGAGTATGTATAAGTAACCATTTGAGCTAGGAAAAGGTCCCATGAAATCAATACCCCAACAATCAAAAAATTTCGACATATATAATCGGTGTCATAGGCATTTGATCTCTAGATCCTAAGTTTCCCATGCGTTGGCACCTATCACAAGTCATGCAAAAATGATATGCATCTTTGAAAATCGTAGGCCAAAAGAAACCACATTCTAACACCTTAAGAGCAGTCCTACGTGAACCAAAATGTCCTCCACAAGATTCAGAATGGCAAAAAGTAAGTATAGAATGATGTTCATGTTCGGGAACACACCTCCTAATGATTTGATCAACACAATGTTTCCACAAGTATGGTTCATCCCAAACGTAATACTTAGCTAATGCCTTGAGTCTATTCTTTTGTGCATGCGATAAAGTATCCGGAAATTGCTTAGAAACAAGATAATTCACAATATCTGCATACCATGGCTCACTTACCTCAACTCGAAAGAGTTGCTCGTCCGGAAAGCTCTCTTGGATGGCCAAGGGCTCGGCATCTCTCACCAAACGACTCAAATGATCCGCCACAACATTGTCACTTCCCTTCTTGTCCTTGATCTCGAGATCAAACTCTTGGAGTAGAAGAATCCATCGAATCAATCTCGGTTTGGCATCCTTCTTTGTCATTAAATACTTCAAAGCTGCATGGTCAGTGTACACAATAACTTTAGATTGAAGTAAGTAAGAACGAAACTTATCTAGAGCAAAGATCACGGCAAGAAGTTCTTTTTCAGTTGTGGTGTAGTTTTGTTGCGCATCATTGAGTGTTCTTGAGGCATAGTAGATGGCGTAGGGCTGCTTGTCCTTCCTCTGCCCTAGCACGGCTCCAACTGCATAGTCGGAGGCGTCACACATCAACTCGAATGGCAAGGACCAATCCGGCGGTGCCATGATCGGTGCTGAAGTTAGGAGCTTCTTCAAAGTCTCGAATGCATGCTTGCAATCATCATCAAAGTTGAATGGGACGTCCTTTTGAAGTAATGAACTCAGTGGTCTCGCAATCTTGGAAAAATCCTTGATAAACCTACGATAGAAACCTGCATGTCCAAGAAACGATCGAACATCCCTCACACTTGTGGGGAGGGGTAAGTGACGCACAAGATCTATTTTAGACTTATCAACCTCAATTCCTCTAGATGAAACAATATGACCTAAGACAATGCCTTGCGTGACCATAAAGTGACATTTTTCCCAATTCAAAACCAAGTTAGTTTCTTCACAACGTTTAAGCACTAGTTCAACATTTTCAAGGCAAGTTTCGAAATCTTCACCATAGACAGAAAAATCATCCATGAAAACTTCAATTTTAGAACCAATATACTCAGAGAAAATGTGATACATACAACGTTGAAACGTACCTGGGGCGTTGCATAAACCAAAAGGCATGCGACGATAGGCAAACGTACCAAAAGGGCATGTGAACGTGGTCTTCTCTTGATCTTCTTCCGCAACACTTATCTGGTTGTATCCACTATATCCATCAAGGAAACAATAGAAGGAGTGACCAGCTAACCTTTCAAGCATTTGATCAATGAATGGCAATGGCATGTGATCCTTCCTTGTTGTCGCATTGAGCTTCCTATAGTCAATACATACTCTATGACCGGTCACTGTCCTTTGAGGTACCAACTCGTTGTCCTTGTTCTTCACCACCGTGATGCCTGACTTCTTTGGCACAACTTGGATGGGAGAGATCCACCTACTATCCGAGATGGGGTAGATCACGCCACAATCGTGCAACTTAGTGATTTCATCCTTTACAACTTGCATCATTGGTGGATGAAGGCGTCTCTGACCTTCCTTGGTTGGCTTGGCACCATCTTCTAGCAATATTCGATGCACACACATGGTAGGGCTGATCCCCTTGATGTCGGCTAAGGTCCATCCTATTGCCGTTTTGTGTCTTCTCAACACTTCAATCAATCTCTCTTCTTGCTCCTCGTTTAGTGCAGATGAAATGATCACGGGCAATGTATCCTCTTCTCCTAGAAACGCATACTTCAAGTGGTCCGGAAGAACCTTAAGATCAAGCTTCGGAGCTTGAACCACAGAAGGAAGATTCTTGTTAGTAGTTAAGAGAATTGGACTAGGAGAGACAAAGCTTACCTCACGTGCAACCTCAAGAGAGGTCACGGTTTCATGAATCAAGGATGGCACGGCCTTGTTTGTTTCTAACACCGAAATGTTTGAGCTATCACTTGTAAATCCGGCCCCTTGGGCAATAGTGAGTGCCAACTCGTCATTTGTCAAGGTATCAAGATAGTTATCTGCAAGGGAATCAAGTATGTCAACTGAAAAACAATCACTTAACTCCGAAAGAGGATACCTCATAGCTTCAAAGATGTTGAAGCTAATCACTTCACCATCGAACTCAAAGGTGAGTGATCCACTAAACACATCTATTTTGGTTCGTGCGGTCCTCATGAAGGGGCGGCCTAACAAGATAGGAACCTCCTTGTCATCTGCCTCCGTTGGCTCCATGTCAATGACATAGAAGTCGGCAGGGAAGATCAAGCTCGAAACCTGCACAAGAACATCTTCAACATAGCCCAAAGGGACTTTGTTGGAACAATCAGCCAATCGAATCACAACATTATCACGTTTCAAATCACCTAGACCTAGGTTCTCATAGATATAGTGCGGCATTACATTAATAGATGCACCTAAGTCTAACATTATCTTTTCAAATGTCATGTTTCCGATTGTACAAGGGATAGAAAAACTCCCTGGATCCTTAAGCTTTGGTGGTAGCTTCCTTTGGAGCACGGCAGAAACCGTCTCACTCATTGTAACAACCTCCTTCTCTCGAGTCATCCTCTTATTGGTGCACAATTCTTTCAAAAACTTAGCATACTTAGGATTTTGTTGTATGCATTCAATAAGAGGCATGTTTACTTCCACCTTCTTGAAAATGTCGAGCATGGCTTGATCAGAGTCATCCTTCTTTTGCTTTGCGAATCTACTAGGGAAGGGAACACGAGGAAGATCATTAGTTGAAACCAAACCACTAGAGTTAGGATCCTTACCTTTGTCATGCACGGCATGATCATCTTTTGGCACGGCATCATTGGCTTTAGAGGAGGCAGGGTCCTTCTCTAAGTCCTTAGCATTGAAACTCTCGGCCTCTAGTCCTTTAGAAGGCACGGCCTTCTTGTGTTGCTCCCTTGGAGCATCCAATGTCCTCCCACTTCGTGTCACCAAGGCTTTCACATTCGGATTAGGCTCAGTTTGGCTCGGCAACTTCCCTCCTTCATGGATCTTGCCCATGAAATCGATCACTTGTCCCATCTGCTTCTTAAGCTCGGTTATGTCCTTAGAATGAGCTTGTTGACCTGTAACTAAAGCTTGAGTAGCAGAGTTTAGATTTTGTTGCCCTTGAGCAAGAGACTTCAAAAGTTCATCATAGTTAGGTGAAGATGCATTATTCGAACCATGAACATTAGAGTTAAAGGGAGCAGAACCTTGAGGTACCTGAGGCCTCACAAACAAACCTGAAGGACGAGGTCCATGACCTTGAGCATTGGATGGTTGAGCATTGTTGCTCCAACGAAAATTTGGATGATCTCTAAGTCCAGGGTTGTATGTGTTTGAATATGGATCGTACCTAGGCCTTTGTTGCCCCATGAAGTTCAACTCTTCTTCAGTCATTGCACCATTCGGACAATTGTCAGTTGTGTGATCCTTGAAAGAACAAATGCCGCATGCTTGAGGGGTGATGCTCGAACCATTGAATGCCTTGACTAGCACGTCAAGCTTTCTTTCTAAAGTAGCCATCTGATTCCTTGCATCAACATCATACACCCCACGGCTCTTGCTTCCTCTCTTCTCCTTGGAACTAAATTGGCGATTGTTGTCAGCCAAGTCATCAATCAAGGTGTAAGCTTCTTGACCGGTTTTGTTCATGAATGTGCAGCCACATGCCGAGTCCACCATGCTCTTATTGGTGGTGTCGAGTCCTTCATAGAAGAATTGCACCAAGTCATCCAACGAAATACCATGGTGAGGGCACTTCCTTTGTAGTTCCTGAAATTCCTCCCAAGCCTCATAGAGTGAATCACCATCCTTTTGAGTGAAGTTCTGAATCTCCCTCCTAAGTCTTTTCGTGAGTTGAGCAGGGAAGAATTGCTTCAAGAACCTCCTAGTCATTTCATCCCATGTAGTGATGATTCCTGCAGGCAAAGAATATAACCAACGTTTAGCATCATCCTTAAGGGTAAATGGGAACAAAAGCAACCTCAAGCCTTCTTGAGAAAGATGATGTATCGATTGGAGCTTGCAAATGTCCAAGAACTCCCTAAGGTGAACATTAGGGTCTTCCATTGATGAAGCAGAATACTTAGGCAGCTGCCCAAGCAATTGAACAGGAATGGAGAAGTTAGCTTCATCAGGTGGAGTGAAAGCAATGCATGAAGGTGATTCCGGGGTGGTAGGAATGAATGCATTCTTGAGTGCCATTGGAGCACCAACAGGAATTATGTCACGGCCCGCAATTGTGTCTGAATTGAAGACGAATGAAAAGGACAGATCTTCCTCTTCTTCTGATCTAGGTGAAGAGTTTAAGATTGAATTGCTTGGAGATGCTTCGAAATTTAAAGGTCTACTTATGAAAGAGTTGTTCAAATCTCTAAGTGCTTGAATTCGATCTTTGAGCTCTTGTGTCTTCTTAGAAAATTCGGACATGCATAGTACCTGTTTGTATGAAAGGTAACGAGTTAGCATAGAAGAATACATGATGGATACATAAAATTCGTGCCTTCCCTTAGTCATACACACGCACACTTAAGGGGGAAGGGCACGGCAACTATGTTGTTTACAAAGAGTTAGTTCTTTACGTTTTCACAAGTTCATACATTCACAAGTTCTTTTTGCTATTTCAATGCTTGAATGATCGATTGATTCTAAGTTGTAAATCAAGGTGGACGTGCGGCCTAAGTATGGATGTCTAGACATAAAATCAAGTCTTTGTTTCAGAAGGCCTTTAGCTCAATCAGAGATAGTGAACATGGTAGGACTCATTTGTTGAACTACGGAGAGCGAACTCCCTATCGACTCCATCACCGAGATGTATGTCAGTCAGTAGTTCTCTGAGATCCAATTTTGGTCCCATGCACCAGAGTAATAAAAGAGCGTGCCCCTTACTCAGCTGGACTTAACCTCATGTGTTAGACAAAACTCCAAGTGTTAATAAAAGCCGCCCTCGACCTCATGCAAACTCGAGAGCTAGCATGAAGGGTTAAGGCTAATATTAACAAAAGGGACTTTACCTATTCCGTTTGATTTACAACCTACAACAATCATTCACTCAAGCACCAAAACAACAACCTAAGTTACATTACTATATGTTACACGAAATAAGAATAAGAATATACAAATGTACAATATTCACAATGAATTCGTAGTAAAAGTTAGGGATCCATCTCTAATGGATCCCCGGCAACGGCGCCATTTGATGATTGCTCGATTACTCGACATCAATATTTAACCCTGAACACATCATAGTAGTATAAAGCAAGAGGGTATCGTTCACAAACCGGGGATCCAGCCAGGGCTTAGGATCACATCAATTAACACGAATTCATAAAGGTTTTAAAGTTTGATATAGATTTTGGATTGAGTCATAAAAACAGTAAATAAAACCTAAGCTAATATATACATGTGATCAACCAACCAACACATAAACAATCACCAAAACAATTCACATAGAGGGAATCGAACCAAGTTCTACAACTTCTTAGTATCATGCCGAGACATACATTGAACAACCAAGAATGGATCATGCAATTAGGTTTCTAAGCAGTAACCTAAACACATAGACACTTAACACATTCAATCACAACCAAGCAGCCATAATCGAAATTCTAACATGTTCATCTTAATCATGTAATCCCAAAGCCATGCACATTGAATTCATCAAGTATGTCACTTACTTAACCAACAACCATGCAATTCGAAAATCACATAAACAAGAATAACCATGTTCTTAGCATAAGTCTTTAATCCAACAACCTAAATATCATGCTACAAGCATAGTCATAACACCTAGGAATCGAAAATTGTTCAAGCACACATTCGGCAGAAAACCAAAACAGAAAATCATAAAACCAAAACATAATTTTCGAATCATCTATATAAATTGAATCAAGTAGCTATTTCATAGACAAAATTGATACAAGACTACTCTAACCAAATCGCAACTTCATCCATGATTCGAAATAAAACCTAAACCCGAAATAGACAAGAGTGAGTCATGGTTACACTTTATAAATCAAGCAATCCACAAGTGTAGCCGAGTCTTCTATGGATGAAACCTCCTTCACAAGCGTGTTTGAAGGCTATTGATAGGTGAGGAATGATGGAATCGGTTTTAGGATTTCTTGGAATGGTGAAGGATGAATTCGGCAGAGCTATGGCTGTGTTTTTGTGTAGGGCTGATGATGTTGCTGAATGGAGAGGCCGGCCTCTATATATAGAGGTGTAGGAAGCCTTCTTGCGTGCCAAAAGGAAATAGAATCCAATTGGGAAACTGAAATCCTCTTTGTTATGGATTTGCTTTATGTACTCCATATCCAACTTGATGTAGGAAACCAAGTTCAATAGGGAGATCTCTTTAAGGGCTGCACGGCAATCTCTTAGTCCAACTAGGAGTAGCTAGGCCGGCCTCCTCTTCTCCTTCTTCAACTCGAATATGATTTCCTTGTTCAACTAGGAATGCAACTCGGCAACTCTCCTTTCTTTCCAAATATGATTTGTCGTTCCTGAAAAGAAATCGTCGATTAAGGAATAGGAAAGAATGAAAATAGGAAAGTAGAGTCCTAGTCGAGTAAGGAATCCTAGTTCAATCAGGAGTTCTAACACTTAGCACAATTTCATCATCAAATCATCTAAAATCGAAATAGCTTTACTTCAAACATACATATGACAAATATGAACCTAAAACAACTAAATAAGAAGTAACAAAGCATAAGAATAGGGCATATATACATTAAGAACGTCACACTTTGTGTTCCTATCAAAGATACGCAAACGATGTAAAGATACTCAGTTTGAAAGAAACACACTCCCACACTTGGAAAACTCTCAAATACAATAGAAATTCGCATCAGAAGACTTACAGAAAGATACTCAAACGAGAAATGAAAAGATACACAATTGGAATAGTAAAGATACGCAAACGATGTAAAGATACACAATTGGAATAGTAAAGATACGCAAACGATGTAAAGATACTCAGTTTGAAAGAAACACACTCCCACACTTGGAAAACTCTCAAATACAATAGAAACTCGCATCAGAAGACTTACAGAAAGATACTCAAACGAGAAATGAAAAGATACACAATTGGAATAGTAAAGATACGCAAACGATGTAAAGATACACAATTGGAATAGTAAAGATACGCAAACGATGTAAAGATACTCAGTTTGAAAGAAACACACTCCCACACTTGCAAAACTCTCAAATACAATAGAAACTCGCATCAGAAGCCTTACAGAAAGATACTCAAACGAGAAATGAAAAGATACACAATTGGAATAGTAAAGATACGCAAACGATGTAAAGATACACAATTGGAATAGTAATGATACGCAAACGATGTAAAGATACTCAGTTTGAATGAAACACACTCCCACACTTGCAAAACTCCTAAATACAATAGAAACTCGCATCAGAAGCCTTACAGAAAGATACTGAAACGAGAAATGAAAAGATACACAATTGGAATAGTAAAGATACGCGAACGATGTAAAGATACACAATTGGAATAGTAAAGATACGCAAACGATGTAAAGATACTCAGTTTAAATGAAACACACTCCCACACTTGCAAAACTCTCAAATACAATAGAAACTCGCATCAGAAGCCTTACAGAAAGATACTCAAACGAGAAATGAAAAGATACACAATTGGAATAGTAAAGATACGCAAACGATGTAAAGATACACAATTGGAATAGTAAAGATACGCAAACGATGTAAAGATACTCAGTTTGAATGAAACACACTCCCACACTTGCAAAACTCTCAAATACAATAGAAACTCGCATCAGAAGCCTTACAGAAAGATACTCAAACGAGAAATGAAAAGATACACAATTGGAATAGTAAAGATACGCAAACGATGTAAAGATACTCAGTTTGAAAGAAACACACTCCCACACTTGCAAAACTCTCAAATTCAATAGAAACTCGCATCATAAAGCCTTACAGAAAGATACTCAAACGAGAAATGAAAAGATACACAATTGGAATAGTAAAGATACGCAAACGATGTAAAGATACACAATTGGAATAGTAAAGATACGCAAACGATGTAAAGATACTCAGTTTGAAAGAAACACACTCCCACACTTGCAAAACTCTCAAATACAATGGAAACTCGCATCAGAAGCCTTACAGAAAGATACTCAAACGAGAAATGAAAAGATACACAATTGGAATAGTAAAGATACGCAAACGATGTAAAGATACACAATTGGAATAGGAAAGATACGCAAACAATGTAAAGATACTCAGTTTGAAAGAAACACACTCCCACACTTGCAAAACTCTCAAATACAATAGAAACTCGTATCAGAAGCCTTACAGAAAGATACTCAAACGAGAAATTAAAAGATACACAATTGGAATAGTAAAGATACGCAAAGGATGTAAAGATACTCAGTTTGAAAGAAACACACTCCCACACTTGGAAAACTCTCAAATACAATAGAAACTCGCATCAGAAGCCTTACAGAAAGATACTCAAACGAGAAATGAAAAGATACACAATTGGAATATCAAAGATACGCAAACGATGTAAAGATACACAATTGGAATAGTAAAGATACGCAAACGATGTAAAGATACTCAGTTTGAATGAAACACACTCCCACACTTGCAAAACTCCTAAATACAATAGAAACTCGCATCAGAAGCCTTACAGAAAGATACTCAAACGAGAAATGAAAAGATACACAATTGGAATAGTAAAGATACGCGAACGATGTAAAGATACACAATTGGAATAGTAAAGATACGCAAACGATGTAAAGATACTCAGTTTGAATGAAACACACTCCCACACTTGCAAAACTCTCAAATACAATAGAAACTCGCATCAGAAGCCTTACAGAAAGATACTCAAACGAGAAATGAAAAGATACACAATTGGAATAGTAAAGATACGCAAACGATGTAAAGATACTCAGTTTGAAAGAAACACACTCCCACACTTGGAAAAGTCTCAAATACAATAGAAACTCGCATCAGAAGACTTACAGAAAGATACTCAAACGAGAAATGAAAAGATACACAATTGGAATAGTAAAGATACGCAAACGATGTAAAGATACACAATTGGAATAGTAAAGATACGCAAACGATGTAAAGATACTCAGTTTGAAAGAAACACACTCCCACACTTGCAAAACTCTCAAATACAATAGAAACTCGCATCAGAAGCCTTACAGAAAGATACTCAAACGAGAAATGAAAAGATACACAATTGGAATAGTAAAGATACGCAAACGATGTAAAGATACTCAGTTTGAAAGAAACACACTCCCACACTTGCAAAACTCTCAAATACAATAGAAACTCGCATCAGAAGCCTTACAGAAAGATACTCAAACGAGAAATGAAAAGATACACAATTGGAATAGTAAAGATACGCAAACGATGTAAAGATACTCAGTTTGAATGAAACACACTCCCACACTTGCAAAACTCTCAAATACAATAGAAACTCGCATCAGAAGCCTTACAGAAAGATACTCAAACGAGAAATGAAAAGATACACAATTGGAATAGTAAAGATACGCAAACGATGTAAAGATACTCAATTGGAATAGTAAAGATACGCAAACGATGTAAAGATACTCAGTTTGAATGAAACACACTCCCACACTTGCAAAACTCTCAAATACAATAGAAACTCGCATCAGAAGCCTTACAGAAAGATACTCAAACGAGAAATGAAAAGATACACAATTGGAATAGTAAAGATACGCAAACGATGTAAAGATACACAATTGGAATAGTAAAGATACGCAAACGATGTAAAGATACTCAGTTTGAAAGAAACACACTCCCACACTTGCAAAACTCTCAAATACAATAGAAACTCGCATCAGAAGCCTTACAGAAAGATACTCAAACGAGAAATGAAAAGATACACAATTGGAATAGTAAAGATACGCAAACGATGTAAAGATACACAATTGGAATAGTAATGATACGCAAACGATGTAAAGATACTCAGTTTGAATGAAACACACTCCCACACTTGCAAAACTCCTAAATACAATAGAAACTCGCATCAGAAGCCTTACAGAAAGATACTGAAACGAGAAATGAAAAGATACACAATTGGAATAGTAAAGATACGCGAACGATGTAAAGATACACAATTGGAATAGTAAAGATACGCAAACGATGTAAAGATACTCAGTTTGAAAGAAACACACTCCCACACTTGGAAAAGTCTCAAATACAATAGAAACTCGCATCAGAAGACTTACAGAAAGATACTCAAACGAGAAATGAAAAGATACACAATTGGAATAGTAAAGATACGCAAACGATGTAAAGATACTCAGTTTGAAAGAAACACACTCCCACACTTGCAAAACTCTCAAATACAATAGAAACTCGCATCAGAAGCCTTACAGAAAGATACTCAAACGAGAAATGAAAAGATACACAATTGGAATAGTAAAGATACGCAAACGATGTAAAGATACACAATTGGAATAGTAAAGATACGCAAACGATGTAAAGATACTCAGTTTGAAAGAAACACACTCCCACACTTGCAAAACTCTCAAATACAATAGAAACTCGCATCAGAAGCCTTACAGAAAGATACTCAAACGAGAAATGAAAAGATACACAATTTGAATAGTAAAGATACGCAAACGATGTAAAGATACTCAGTTTGAAAGAAACACACTCCCACACTTGGAAAACTCTCAAATACAATAGAAACTCGCATCAGAAGCCTTACAGAAAGATACTCAAACGAGAAATAAAAAGATACACAATTGGAATATCAAAGATACGCAAACGATGTAAAGATACACAATTGGAATAGTAAAGATACGCAAACGATGTAAAGATACTCAGTTTGAATGAAACACACTCCCACACTTGCAAAACTCCTAAATACACTAGAAACTCGCATCAGAAGCCTTACAGAAAGATACTAAAACGAGAAATGAAAAGATACACAATTGGAATAGTAAAGATACGCAAACGATGTAAAGATACTCAGTTTGAAAGAAACACACTCCCACACTTGCAAAACTCTCAAATACAATAGAAACTCGCTTCAGAAGCCTTACAGAAAGATACTCAAACGAGAAATGAAAAGATACACAATTGGAATAGTAAAGATACGCAAACGATGTAAAGATACTCAGTTTGAAAGAAACACACTCCCACACTTGGAAAACTCTCAAATACAATAGAAACTCGCATCAGAAGACTTACAGAAAGATACACAAACGAGAAATGAAAAGATACACAATTGGAATAGTAAAGATACGCAAACGATGTAAAGATACACAATTGGAATAGTAAAGATACGCAAACGATGTAAAGATACTCAGTTTGAAAGAAACACACTCCCACACTTGCAAAACTCTCAAATACAATAGAAACTCGCATCAGAAGCCTTACAGAAAGATACTCAAACGAGAAATGAAAAGATATACAATTGGAATAGTAAAGATAAGCAAACGATGTAAAGATACACAATTGGAATAGTAATGATACGCAAACGATGTAAAGATACTCAGTTTGAATGAAACACACTCCCACACTTGCAAAACTCCTAAATACAATAGAAACTCGCATCAGAAGCCTTACGGAAAGATACTGAAACGAGAAATGAAAAGATACACAATTGGAATAGTAAAGATACGCGAACGATGTAAAGATACACAATTGGAATACTAAAGATACGCAAACGATGTAAAGATACTCAGTTTCAATGAAACACACTCCCACACTTGCAAAACTCTCAAATACAATAGAAACTCGCATCAGAAGCCTTACAGAAAGATACTCAAACGAGAAATGAAAAGATACACAATTGGAATAGTAAAGATACGCAAACGATGTAAAGATACACAATTGGAATAGTAAAGATACGCAAACGATGTAAAGATACTCAGTTTGAATGAAACACACTCCCACACTTGCAAAACTCTCAAATACAATAGAAACTCGCATCAGAAGCCCTACAGAAAGATACTCAAACGAGAAATGAAAAGATACACAATTGGAATAGTAAAGATACGCAAACGATGTAAAGATACTCAGTTTGAAAGAAACACACTCCCACACTTGCAAAACTCTCAAATTCAATAGAAACTCGCATCATAAAGCCTTACAGAAAGATACTCAAACGAGAAATGAAAAGATACACAATTGGAATAGTAAAGATACGCAAACGATGTAAAGATACACAATTGGAATAGTAAATATACGCAAACGATGTAAAGATACTCAGTTTGAAAGAAACACACTCCCACACTTGCAAAACTCTCAAATACAATGGAAACTCGCATCAGAAGCCTTACAGAAAGATACTGAAACGAGAAATGAAAAGATACACAATTGGAATAGTAAAGATACGCAAACGATGTAAAGATACACAATTGGAATAGGAAAGATACGCAAACAATGTAAAGATACTCAGTTTGAAAGAAACACACTCCCACACTTGCAAAACTCTCAAATACAATAGAAACTCGTATCAGAAGCCTTACAGAAAGATACTCAAACGAGAAATTAAAAGATACACAATTGGAATAGTAAAGATACGCAAACGATGTAAAGATACACAATTGGAATAGTAAAGATACGCAAACGATGTAAAGATACTCAGTTTGAAAGAAACACACTCCCACACTTGCAAAACTCTCAAATACAATAGAAACTCGCATCAGAAGCCTTACAGAAAGATACTCAAACGAGAAATGAAAAGATACACAATTGGAATAGTAAAGATACGCAAACGATGTAAAGATACGCAATTGGAATAGGAAAGATACGCAAATGATGTACAGATACTCAGTTTGAAAGAAACACACTCCCACACTTGTAAAACTCTTAAATACAATAGAAACTCGCATTAGAAGCCTTATAGAAAGATACTCAAACGGGAAATGAAAAGATACACAATTGGAATAGTAAAGATACGTAAACGATGTAAAGATACACAATTGGAATAGGAAAGAAACGCAAACGATATAAAGATACTCAGTTTGAAAGAAACACACTCCCACACTTGCAAAACTCTCAAATACAATAGAAACTCGCATCAGAAGCCTTACAGAAAGATACTCAAACGAGAAATGAAAAGATACACAATTGGAATAGTAAAGATACGCAAACGATGTAAAGATACACAATTGGAATAGGAAAGATACGCAAACGATGTAAAGATACTCAGTTTGAAAGAAACACACTCCCACACTTGCAAAACTCTCAAATACAATAGAAACTCGCATCAGAAGCCTTACAGAAAGATACTCAAACGAGAAATGAAAAGATACACAATTGGAATAGTAAAGATACGCAAACGATGTAAAGATACACAATTGGAATAGTAAAGATACGCAAACGATGTAAAGATACTCAGTTTGAAAGAAACACACTCCCACACTTGCAAAACTCTCAAATACAATAGAAACTCGCATCAGAAGCCTTACAGAAAGATACTCAAACGAGAAATGAAAAGATACACAATTGGAATAGTAAAGATACGCAAACGATGTAAAGATACACAATTGGAATAGTAAAGATACGCAAACGATGTAAAGATACTCAGTTTGAAAGAAACACACTCCCACACTTGCAAAACTCTCAAATACAATAGAAACTCGCATCAGAAGCCTTACAGAAAGATACTCAAACGAGAAATGAAAAGATACACAATTTGAATAGTAAAGATACGCAAACGATGTAAAGATACTCAGTTTGAAAGAAACACACTCCCACACTTGGAAAACTCTCAAATACAATAGAAACTCGCATCAGAAGCCTTACAGAAAGATACTCAAACGAGAAATAAAAAGATACACAATTGGAATATCAAAGATACGCAAACGATGTAAAGATACACAATTGGAATAGTAAAGATACGCAAACGATGTAAAGATACTCAGTTTGAATGAAACACACTCCCACACTTGCAAAACTCCTAAATACACTAGAAACTCGCATCAGAAGCCTTACAGAAAGATACTAAAACGAGAAATGAAAAGATACACAATTGGAATAGTAAAGATACGCAAACGATGTAAAGATACTCAGTTTGAAAGAAACACACTCCCACACTTGCAAAACTCTCAAATACAATAGAAACTCGCTTCAGAAGCCTTACAGAAAGATACTCAAACGAGAAATGAAAAGATACACAATTGGAATAGTAAAGATACGCAAACGATGTAAAGATACTCAGTTTGAAAGAAACACACTCCCACACTTGGAAAACTCTCAAATACACTAGAAACTCGCATCAGAAGACTTACAGAAAGATACACAAACGAGAAATGAAAAGATACACAATTGGAATAGTAAAGATACGCAAACGATGTAAAGATACACAATTGGAATAGTAAAGATACGCAAACGATGTAAAGATACTCAGTTTGAAAGAAACACACTCCCACACTTGCAAAACTCTCAAATACAATAGAAACTCGCATCAGAAGCCTTACAGAAAGATACTCAAACGAGAAATGAAAAGATATACAATTGGAATAGTAAAGATAAGCAAACGATGTAAAGATACACAATTGGAATAGTAATGATACGCAAACGATGTAAAGATACTCAGTTTGAATGAAACACACTCCCACACTTGCAAAACTCCTAAATACAATAGAAACTCGCATCAGAAGCCTTACGGAAAGATACTGAAACGAGAAATGAAAAGATACACAATTGGAATAGTAAAGATACGCAAACGATGTAAAGATACACAATTGGAATAGTAAAGATACGCAAACGATGTAAAGATACTCAGTTTGAAAGAAACACACTCCCACACTTGCAAAACTCTCAAATACAATAGAAACTCGCATCAGAAGCCTTACAGAAAGATACTCAAACGAGAAATGAAAAGATATACAATTGGAATAGTAAAGATAAGCAAACGATGTAAAGATACACAATTGGAATAGTAATGATACGCAAACGATGTAAAGATACTCAGTTTGAATGAAACACACTCCCACACTTGCAAAACTCCTAAATACAATAGAAACTCGCATCAGAAGCCTTACGGAAAGATACTGAAACGAGAAATGAAAAGATACACAATTGGAATAGTAAAGATACGCGAACGATGTAAAGATACACAATTGGAATACTAAAGATACGCAAACGATGTAAAGATACTCAGTTTCAATGAAACACACTCCCACACTTGCAAAACTCTCAAATACAATAGAAACTCGCATCAGAAGCCTTACAGAAAGATACTCAAACGAGAAATGAAAAGATACACAATTGGAATAGTAAAGATACGCAAACGATGTAAAGATACACAATTGGAATAGTAAAGATACGCAAACGATGTAAAGATACTCAGTTTGAATGAAACACACTCCCACACTTGCAAAACTCTCAAATACAATAGAAACTCGCATCAGAAGCCCTACAGAAAGATACTCAAACGAGAAATGAAAAGATACACAATTGGAATAGTAAAGATACGCAAACGATGTAAAGATACTCAGTTTGAAAGAAACACACTCCCACACTTGCAAAACTCTCAAATTCAATAGAAACTCGCATCATAAAGCCTTACAGAAAGATACTCAAACGAGAAATGAAAAGATACACAATTGGAATAGTAAAGATACGCAAACGATGTAAAGATACACAATTGGAATAGTAAATATACGCAAACGATGTAAAGATACTCAGTTTGAAAGAAACACACTCCCACACTTGCAAAACTCTCAAATACAATGGAAACTCGCATCAGAAGCCTTACAGAAAGATACTGAAACGAGAAATGAAAAGATACACAATTGGAATAGTAAAGATACGCAAACGATGTAAAGATACACAATTGGAATAGGAAAGATACGCAAACAATGTAAAGATACTCAGTTTGAAAGAAACACACTCCCACACTTGCAAAACTCTCAAATACAATAGAAACTCGTATCAGAAGCCTTACAGAAAGATACTCAAACGAGAAATTAAAAGATACACAATTGGAATAGTAAAGATACGCAAACGATGTAAAGATACACAATTGGAATAGTAAAGATACGCAAACGATGTAAAGATACTCAGTTTGAAAGAAACACACTCCCACACTTGCAAAACTCTCAAATACAATAGAAACTCGCATCAGAAGCCTTACAGAAAGATACTCAAACGAGAAATGAAAAGATACACAATTGGAATAGTAAAGATACGCAAACGATGTAAAGATACGCAATTGGAATAGGAAAGATACGCAAATGATGTACAGATACTCAGTTTGAAAGAAACACACTCCCACACTTGTAAAACTCTTAAATACAATAGAAACTCGCATCAGAAGCCTTATAGAAAGATACTCAAACGGGAAATGAAAAGATACACAATTGGAATAGTAAAGATACGTAAACGATGTAAAGATACACAATTGGAATAGGAAAGAAACGCAAACGATATAAAGATACTCAGTTTGAAAGAAACACACTCCCACACTTGCAAAACTCTCAAATACAATAGAAACTCGCATCAGAAGCCTTACAGAAAGATACTCAAACGAGAAATGAAAAGATACACAATTGGAATAGTAAAGATACGCAAACGATGTAAAGATACATAATTGGAATAGTAAAGATACGCAAACGATGTAAAGATACTCAGTTTGAAAGAAACACACTCCCACACTTGCAAAACTCTCAAATACAATGGACACTCGCATCAGAAGCCTTACAGAAAGATACTCAAACGAGAAATGAAAAGATACACAATTGGAATAGTAAAGATACGCAAACGATGTAAAGATACACAATTGGAATAGGAAAGATACGCAAACAATGTAAAGATACTCAGTTTGAAAGAAACACACTCCCACACTTGCAAAACTCTCAAATACAATAGAAACTCGTATCAGAAGCCTTACAGAAAGATACTCAAACGAGAAATTAAAAGATACACAATTGGAATAGTAAAGATACGCAAAGGATGTAAAGATACTCAGTTTGAGAGAAACACACTCCCACACTTGGAAAACTCTCAAATACAATAGAAACTCGCATCAGAAGCCTTACAGAAAGATACTCAAACGAGAAATGAAAAGATACACAATTGGAATATCAAAGATACGCAAACGATGTAAAGATACACAATTGGAATAGTAAAGATACGCAAACGATGTAAAGATACTCAGTTTGAAAGAAACACACTCCCACACTTGCAAAACTCTCAAATACAATAGAAACTCGCATCAGAAGCCTTACAGAAAGATACTCAAACGAGAAATGAAAAGATACACAATTGGAATAGTAAAGATACGCAAACGATGTAAAGATACGCAATTGGAATAGGAAAGATACGCAAATGATGTACAGATACTCAGTTTGAAAGAAACACACTCCCACACTTGTAAAACTCTTAAATACAATAGAAACTCGCATCAGAAGCCTTATAGAAAGATACTCAAACGGGAAATGAAAAGATACACAATTGGAATAGTAAAGATACGTAAACGATGTAAAGATACACAATTGGAATAGGAAAGAAACGCAAACGATATAAAGATACTCAGTTTGAAAGAAACACACTCCCACACTTGCAAAACTCTCAAATACAATAGAAACTCGCATCAGAAGCCTTACAGAAAGATACTCAAACGAGAAATGAAAAGATACACAATTGGAATAGTAAAGATACGCAAACGATGTAAAGATACATAATTGGAATAGTAAAGATACGCAAACGATGTAAAGATACTCAGTTTGAAAGAAACACACTCCCACACTTGCAAAACTCTCAAATACAATGGAAACTCGCATCAGAAGCCTTACAGAAAGATACTCAAACGAGAAATGAAAAGATACACAATTGGAATAGTAAAGATACGCAAACGATGTAAAGATACACAATTGGAATAGGAAAGATACGCAAACAATGTAAAGATACTCAGTTTGAAAGAAACACACTCCCACACTTGCAAAACTCTCAAATACAATAGAAACTCGTATCAGAAGCCTTACAGAAAGATACTCAAACGAGAAATTAAAAGATACACAATTGGAATAGTAAAGATACGCAAAGGATGTAAAGATACTCAGTTTGAGAGAAACACACTCCCACACTTGGAAAACTCTCAAATACAATAGAAACTCGCATCAGAAGCCTTACAGAAAGATACTCAAACGAGAAATGAAAAGATACACAATTGGAATATCAAAGATACGCAAACGATGTAAAGATACACAATTGGAATAGTAAAGATACGCAAACGATGTAAAGATACTCAGTTTGAATGAAACACACTCCCACACTTGCAAAACTCCTAAATACAATAGAAACTCGCATCAGAAGCCTTACAGAAAGATACTGAAACGAGAAATGAAAAGATACACAATTGGAATAGTAAAGATACGCGAACGATGTAAAGATACACAATTGGAATAGTAAAGATACGCAAACGATGTAAAGATACTCAGTTTGAATGAAACACACTCCCACACTTGCAAAACTCTCAAATACAATAGAAACTCGCATCAGAAGCCTTACAGAAAGATACTCAAACGAGAAATGAAAAGATACACAATTGGAATAGTAAAGATACGCAAACGATGTAAAGATACTCAGTTTGAAAGAAACACACTCCCACACTTGGAAAAGTCTCAAATACAATAGAAACTCGCATCAGAAGACTTACAGAAAGATACTCAAACGAGAAATGAAAAGATACACAATTGGAATAGTAAAGATACGCAAACGATGTAAAGATACACAATTGGAATAGTAAAGATACGCAAACGATGTAAAGATACTCAGTTTGAAAGAAACACACTCCCACACTTGCAAAACTCTCAAATACAATAGAAACTCGCATCAGAAGCCTTACAGAAAGATACTCAAACGAGAAATGAAAAGATACACAATTGGAATAGTAAAGATACGCAAACGATGTAAAGATACACAATTGGAATAGTAAAGATACGCAAACGATGTAAAGATACTCAGTTTGAAAGAAACACACTCCCACACTTGCAAAACTCTCAAATACAATAGAAACTCGCATCAGAAGCCTTACAGAAAGATACTCAAACGAGAAATGAAAAGATACACAATTTGAATAGTAAAGATACGCAAACGATGTAAAGATACTCAGTTTGAAAGAAACACACTCCCACACTTGGAAAACTCTCAAATACAATAGAAACTCGCATCAGAAGCCTTACAGAAAGATACTCAAACGAGAAATAAAAAGATACACAATTGGAATATCAAAGATACGCAAACGATGTAAAGATACACAATTGGAATAGTAAAGATACGCAAACGATGTAAAGATACTCAGTTTGAATGAAACACACTCCCACACTTGCAAAACTCCTAAATACACTAGAAACTCGCATCAGAAGCCTTACAGAAAGATACTAAAACGAGAAATGAAAAGATACACAATTGGAATAGTAAAGATACGCAAACGATGTAAAGATACTCAGTTTGAAAGAAACACACTCCCACACTTGCAAAACTCTCAAATACAATAGAAACTCGCTTCAGAAGCCTTACAGAAAGATACTCAAACGAGAAATGAAAAGATACACAATTGGAATAGTAAAGATACGCAAACGATGTAAAGATACTCAGTTTGAAAGAAACACACTCCCACACTTGGAAAACTCTCAAATACAATAGAAACTCGCATCAGAAGACTTACAGAAAGATACACAAACGAGAAATGAAAAGATACACAATTGGAATAGTAAAGATACGCAAACGATGTAAAGATACACAATTGGAATAGTAAAGATACGCAAACGATGTAAAGATACTCAGTTTGAAAGAAACACACTCCCACACTTGCAAAACTCTCAAATACAATAGAAACTCGCATCAGAAGCCTTACAGAAAGATACTCAAACGAGAAATGAAAAGATATACAATTGGAATAGTAAAGATAAGCAAACGATGTAAAGATACACAATTGGAATAGTAATGATACGCAAACGATGTAAAGATACTCAGTTTGAATGAAACACACTCCCACACTTGCAAAACTCCTAAATACAATAGAAACTCGCATCAGAAGCCTTACGGAAAGATACTGAAACGAGAAATGAAAAGATACACAATTGGAATAGTAAAGATACGCGAACGATGTAAAGATACACAATTGGAATACTAAAGATACGCAAACGATGTAAAGATACTCAGTTTCAATGAAACACACTCCCACACTTGCAAAACTCTCAAATACAATAGAAACTCGCATCAGAAGCCTTACAGAAAGATACTCAAACGAGAAATGAAAAGATACACAATTGGAATAGTAAAGATACGCAAACGATGTAAAGATACACAATTGGAATAGTAAAGATACGCAAACGATGTAAAGATACTCAGTTTGAATGAAACACACTCCCACACTTGCAAAACTCTCAAATACAATAGAAACTCGCATCAGAAGCCCTACAGAAAGATACTCAAACGAGAAATGAAAAGATACACAATTGGAATAGTAAAGATACGCAAACGATGTAAAGATACTCAGTTTGAAAGAAACACACTCCCACACTTGCAAAACTCTCAAATTCAATAGAAACTCGCATCATAAAGCCTTACAGAAAGATACTCAAACGAGAAATGAAAAGATACACAATTGGAATAGTAAAGATACGCAAACGATGTAAAGATACACAATTGGAATAGTAAATATACGCAAACGATGTAAAGATACTCAGTTTGAAAGAAACACACTCCCACACTTGCAAAACTCTCAAATACAATGGAAACTCGCATCAGAAGCCTTACAGAAAGATACTGAAACGAGAAATGAAAAGATACACAATTGGAATAGTAAAGATACGCAAACGATGTAAAGATACACAATTGGAATAGGAAAGATACGCAAACAATGTAAAGATACTCAGTTTGAAAGAAACACACTCCCACACTTGCAAAACTCTCAAATACAATAGAAACTCGTATCAGAAGCCTTACAGAAAGATACTCAAACGAGAAATTAAAAGATACACAATTGGAATAGTAAAGATACGCAAACGATGTAAAGATACACAATTGGAATAGTAAAGATACGCAAACGATGTAAAGATACTCAGTTTGAAAGAAACACACTCCCACACTTGCAAAACTCTCAAATACAATAGAAACTCGCATCAGAAGCCTTACAGAAAGATACTCAAACGAGAAATGAAAAGATACACAATTGGAATAGTAAAGATACGCAAACGATGTAAAGATACGCAATTGGAATAGGAAAGATACGCAAATGATGTACAGATACTCAGTTTGAAAGAAACACACTCCCACACTTGTAAAACTCTTAAATACAATAGAAACTCGCATCAGAAGCCTTATAGAAAGATACTCAAACGGGAAATGAAAAGATACACAATTGGAATAGTAAAGATACGTAAACGATGTAAAGATACACAATTGGAATAGGAAAGAAACGCAAACGATATAAAGATACTCAGTTTGAAAGAAACACACTCCCACACTTGCAAAACTCTCAAATACAATAGAAACTCGCATCAGAAGCCTTACAGAAAGATACTCAAACGAGAAATGAAAAGATACACAATTGGAATAGTAAAGATACGCAAACGATGTAAAGATACACAATTGGAATAGGAAAGATACGCAAACGATGTAAAGATACTCAGTTTGAAAGAAACACACTCCCACACTTGCAAAACTCTCAAATACAATAGAAACTCGCTTCAGAAGCCTTACAGAAAGATACTCAAACGAGAAATGAAAAGATACACAATTGGAATAGTAAAGATACGCAAACGATGTAAAGATACTCAGTTTGAAAGAAACACACTCCCACACTTGGAAAACTCTCAAATACAATAGAAACTCGCATCAGAAGACTTACAGAAAGATACACAAACGAGAAATGAAAAGATACACAATTGGAATAGTAAAGATACGCAAACGATGTAAAGATACACAATTGGAATAGTAAAGATACGCAAACGATGTAAAGATACTCAGTTTGAAAGAAACACACTCCCACACTTGCAAAACTCTCAAATACAATAGAAACTCGCATCAGAAGCCTTACAGAAAGATACTCAAACGAGAAATGAAAAGATATACAATTGGAATAGTAAAGATAAGCAAACGATGTAAAGATACACAATTGGAATAGTAATGATACGCAAACGATGTAAAGATACTCAGTTTGAATGAAACACACTCCCACACTTGCAAAACTCCTAAATACAATAGAAACTCGCATCAGAAGCCTTACGGAAAGATACTGAAACGAGAAATGAAAAGATACACAATTGGAATAGTAAAGATACGCGAACGATGTAAAGATACACAATTGGAATACTAAAGATACGCAAACGATGTAAAGATACTCAGTTTCAATGAAACACACTCCCACACTTGCAAAACTCTCAAATACAATAGAAACTCGCATCAGAAGCCTTACAGAAAGATACTCAAACGAGAAATGAAAAGATACACAATTGGAATAGTAAAGATACGCAAACGATGTAAAGATACACAATTGGAATAGTAAAGATACGCAAACGATGTAAAGATACTCAGTTTGAATGAAACACACTCCCACACTTGCAAAACTCTCAAATACAATAGAAACTCGCATCAGAAGCCCTACAGAAAGATACTCAAACGAGAAATGAAAAGATACACAATTGGAATAGTAAAGATACGCAAACGATGTAAAGATACTCAGTTTGAAAGAAACACACTCCCACACTTGCAAAACTCTCAAATTCAATAGAAACTCGCATCATAAAGCCTTACAGAAAGATACTCAAACGAGAAATGAAAAGATACACAATTGGAATAGTAAAGATACGCAAACGATGTAAAGATACACAATTGGAATAGTAAATATACGCAAACGATGTAAAGATACTCAGTTTGAAAGAAACACACTCCCACACTTGCAAAACTCTCAAATACAATGGAAACTCGCATCAGAAGCCTTACAGAAAGATACTCAAACGAGAAATGAAAAGATACACAATTGGAATAGTAAAGATACGCAAACGATGTAAAGATACACAATTGGAATAGGAAAGATACGCAAACAATGTAAAGATACTCAGTTTGAAAGAAACACACTCCCACACTTGCAAAACTCTCAAATACAATAGAAACTCGTATCAGAAGCCTTACAGAAAGATACTCAAACGAGAAATTAAAAGATACACAATTGGAATAGTAAAGATACGCAAACGATGTAAAGATACACAATTGGAATAGTAAAGATACGCAAACGATGTAAAGATACTCAGTTTGAAAGAAACACACTCCCACACTTGCAAAACTCTCAAATACAATAGAAACTCGCATCAGAAGCCTTACAGAAAGATACTCAAACGAGAAATGAAAAGATACACAATTGGAATAGTAAAGATACGCAAACGATGTAAAGATACGCAATTGGAATAGGAAAGATACGCAAATGATGTACAGATACTCAGTTTGAAAGAAACACACTCCCACACTTGTAAAACTCTTAAATACAATAGAAACTCGCATCAGAACCCTTATAGAAAGATACTCAAACGGGAAATGAAAAGATACACAATTGGAATAGTAAAGATACGTAAACGATGTAAAGATACACAATTGGAATAGGAAAGAAACGCAAACGATATAAAGATACTCAGTTTGAAAGAAACACACTCCCACACTTGCAAAACTCTCAAATACAATAGAAACTCGCATCAGAAGCCTTACAGAAAGATACTCAAACGAGAAATGAAAAGATACACAATTGGAATAGTAAAGATACGCAAACGATGTAAAGATACACAATTGGAATAGTAAAGATACGCAAACGATGTAAAGATACTCAGTTTGAAAGAAACACACTCCCACACTTGCAAAACTCTCAAATACAATGGAAACTCGCATCAGAAGCCTTACAGAAAGATACTCAAACGAGAAATGAAAAGATACACAATTGGAATAGTAAAGATACGCAAACGATGTAAAGATACACAATTGGAATAGGAAAGATACGCAAACAATGTAAAGATACTCAGTTTGAAAGAAACACACTCCCACACTTGCAAAACTCTCAAATACAATAGAAACTCGTATCAGAAGCCTTACAGAAAGATACTCAAACGAGAAATTAAAAGATACACAATTGGAATAGTAAAGATACGCAAAGGATGTAAAGATACTCAGTTTGAAAGAAACACACTCCCACACTTGGAAAACTCTCAAATACAATAGAAACTCGCATCAGAAGCCTTACAGAAAGATACTCAAACGAGAAATGAAAAGATACACAATTGGAATATCAAAGATACGCAAACGATGTAAAGATACACAATTGGAATAGTAAAGATACGCAAACGATGTAAAGATACTCAGTTTGAATGAAACACACTCCCACACTTGCAAAACTCCTAAATACAATAGAAACTCGCATCAGAAGCCTTACAGAAAGATACTGAAACGAGAAATGAAAAGATACACAATTGGAATAGTAAAGATACGCGAACGATGTAAAGATACACAATTGGAATAGTAAAGATACGCAAACGATGTAAAGATACTCAGTTTGAAAGAAACACACTCCCACACTTGCAAAACTCTCAAATACAATAGAAACTCGCATCAGAAGCCTTACAGAAAGATACTCAAACGAGAAATGAAAAGATACACAATTGGAATAGTAAAGATACGCAAACGATGTAAAGATACTCAGTTTGAAAGAAACACACTCCCACACTTGGAAAAGTCTCAAATACAATAGAAACTCGCATCAGAAGACTTACAGAAAGATACTCAAACGAGAAATGAAAAGATACACAATTGGAATAGTAAAGATACGCAAACGATGTAAAGATACACAATTGGAATAGTAAAGATACGCGAACGATGTAAAGATACACAATTGGAATACTAAAGATACGCAAACGATGTAAAGATACTCAGTTTCAATGAAACACACTCCCACACTTGCAAAACTCTCAAATACAATAGAAACTCGCATCAGAAGCCTTACAGAAAGATACTCAAACGAGAAATGAAAAGATACACAATTGGAATAGTAAAGATACGCAAACGATGTAAAGATACACAATTGGAATAGTAAAGATACGCAAACGATGTAAAGATACTCAGTTTGAATGAAACACACTCCCACACTTGCAAAACTCTCAAATACAATAGAAACTCGCATCAGAAGCCCTACAGAAAGATACTCAAACGAGAAATGAAAAGATACACAATTGGAATAGTAAAGATACGCAAACGATGTAAAGATACTCAGTTTGAAAGAAACACACTCCCACACTTGCAAAACTCTCAAATTCAATAGAAACTCGCATCATAAAGCCTTACAGAAAGATACTCAAACGAGAAATGAAAAGATACACAATTGGAATAGTAAAGATACGCAAACGATGTAAAGATACACAATTGGAATAGTAAATATACGCAAACGATGTAAAGATACTCAGTTTGAAAGAAACACACTCCCACACTTGCAAAACTCTCAAATACAATGGAAACTCGCATCAGAAGCCTTACAGAAAGATACTGAAACGAGAAATGAAAAGATACACAATTGGAATAGTAAAGATACGCAAACGATGTAAAGATACACAATTGGAATAGGAAAGATACGCAAACAATGTAAAGATACTCAGTTTGAAAGAAACACACTCCCACACTTGCAAAACTCTCAAATACAATAGAAACTCGTATCAGAAGCCTTACAGAAAGATACTCAAACGAGAAATTAAAAGATACACAATTGGAATAGTAAAGATACGCAAACGATGTAAAGATACACAATTGGAATAGTAAAGATACGCAAACGATGTAAAGATACTCAGTTTGAAAGAAACACACTCCCACACTTGCAAAACTCTCAAATACAATAGAAACTCGCATCAGAAGCCTTACAGAAAGATACTCAAACGAGAAATGAAAAGATACACAATTGGAATAGTAAAGATACGCAAACGATGTAAAGATACGCAATTGGAATAGGAAAGATACGCAAATGATGTACAGATACTCAGTTTGAAAGAAACACACTCCCACACTTGTAAAACTCTTAAATACAATAGAAACTCGCATCAGAACCCTTATAGAAAGATACTCAAACGGGAAATGAAAAGATACACAATTGGAATAGTAAAGATACGTAAACGATGTAAAGATACACAATTGGAATAGGAAAGAAACGCAAACGATATAAAGATACTCAGTTTGAAAGAAACACACTCCCACACTTGCAAAACTCTCAAATACAATAGAAACTCGCATCAGAAGCCTTACAGAAAGATACTCAAACGAGAAATGAAAAGATACACAATTGGAATAGTAAAGATACGCAAACGATGTAAAGATACACAATTGGAATAGTAAAGATACGCAAACGATGTAAAGATACTCAGTTTGAAAGAAACACACTCCCACACTTGCAAAACTCTCAAATACAATGGAAACTCGCATCAGAAGCCTTACAGAAAGATACTCAAACGAGAAATGAAAAGATACACAATTGGAATAGTAAAGATACGCAAACGATGTAAAGATACACAATTGGAATAGGAAAGATACGCAAACAATGTAAAGATACTCAGTTTGAAAGAAACACACTCCCACACTTGCAAAACTCTCAAATACAATAGAAACTCGTATCAGAAGCCTTACAGAAAGATACTCAAACGAGAAATTAAAAGATACACAATTGGAATAGTAAAGATACGCAAAGGATGTAAAGATACTCAGTTTGAAAGAAACACACTCCCACACTTGGAAAACTCTCAAATACAATAGAAACTCGCATCAGAAGCCTTACAGAAAGATACTCAAACGAGAAATGAAAAGATACACAATTGGAATATCAAAGATACGCAAACGATGTAAAGATACACAATTGGAATAGTAAAGATACGCAAACGATGTAAAGATACTCAGTTTGAATGAAACACACTCCCACACTTGCAAAACTCCTAAATACAATAGAAACTCGCATCAGAAGCCTTACAGAAAGATACTGAAACGAGAAATGAAAAGATACACAATTGGAATAGTAAAGATACGCGAACGATGTAAAGATACACAATTGGAATAGTAAAGATACGCAAACGATGTAAAGATACTCAGTTTGAATGAAACACACTCCCACACTTGCAAAACTCTCAAATACAATAGAAACTCGCATCAGAAGCCTTACAGAAAGATACTCAAACGAGAAATGAAAAGATACACAATTGGAATAGTAAAGATACGCAAACGATGTAAAGATACTCAGTTTGAAAGAAACACACTCCCACACTTGGAAAAGTCTCAAATACAATAGAAACTCGCATCAGAAGACTTACAGAAAGATACTCAAACGAGAAATGAAAAGATACACAATTGGAATAGTAAAGATACGCAAACGATGTAAAGATACACAATTGGAATAGTAAAGATACGCAAACGATGTAAAGATACTCAGTTTGAAAGAAACACACTCCCACACTTGCAAAACTCTCAAATACAATAGAAACTCGCATCAGAAGCCTTACAGAAAGATACTCAAACGAGAAATGAAAAGATACACAATTGGAATAGTAAAGATACGCAAACGATGTAAAGATACACAATTGGAATAGTAAAGATACGCAAACGATGTAAAGATACTCAGTTTGAAAGAAACACACTCCCACACTTGGAAAACTCTCAAATACAATAGAAACTCGCATCAGAAGCCTTACAGAAAGATACTCAAACGAGAAATGAAAAGATACACAATTGGAATAGTAAAGATACGCAAACGATGTAAAGATACACAATTGGAATAGTAAAGATACGCAAACGATGTAAAGATACTCAGTTTGAATGAAACACACTCCCACACTTGCAAAACTCTCAAATACAATAGAAACTCGCATCAGAAGCCTTACAGAAAGATTCTCAAACGAGAAATGAAAAGATACACAATTGGAATAGTAAAGATACGCAAACGATGTAAAGATACACAATTGGAATAGTAAAGATACGCAAACGATGTAAAGATACTCAGTTTGAAAGAAACACACTCCCACACTCGCAAAAATCTTAAATACAATAGAAACTCGCATCAGAAGCCTTACAGAAAGATACTCAAACGAGAAATGAAAAGATACACAATTGGAATAGTAAAGATACGTAAACGATGTAAAGATACACAATTGGAATAGGAAAGAAACGCAAACGATATAAAGATACTCAGTTTGAAAGAAACACACTCCCACACTTGCAAAACTCTCAAATACAATAGAAACTCGCATCAGAAGCCTTACAGAAAGATACTCAAACGAGAAATGAAAAGATACACAATTGGAATAGTAAAGATACGTAAACGATGTAAAGATACACAATTGGAATAGGAAAGAAACGCAAACGATATAAAGATACTCAGTTTGAAAGAAACACACTCCCACACTTGCAAAACTCTCAAATACAATAGAAACTCGCATCAGAAGCCTTACAGAAAGATACTCAAACGAGAAATGAAAAGATACACAATTGGAATAGTAAAGATACGCAAACGATGTAAAGATACACAATTGGAATAGTAAAGATACGCAAACGATTTTAAGGTACTCAGTTTGAAAGAAACACACTCCCACACTTGCAAAACTCTCAAATACAATAGAAACTCGCATCAGAAGCCTTACAGAAAGATACTGAAACGAGAAATGAAAAGATACACAATTGGAATTGTAAAGATACGCAAACGATGTAAAGATACACAATTGGAGTAGTAAAGATACGCAAACGATGTAAAGATACTCAGTTTGAATGAAACACACTCCCACACTTGCAAAACTCCTAAATACAATAGAAACTCGCATCAGAAGCCTTACAGAAAAATACTCAAACGAGAAATGAAAAGATACACAATTGGAATAGTAAAGATACGCAAACGATGTAAAGATACTCAGTTTGAAAGAAACACACTCCCACACTTGGAAAACTCTCAAATACAATAGAAACTCGCATCAGAAGCCTTACAGAAAGATATTCAAACGAGAAATGAAAAGATACACAATTGGAATAGTAAAGATACGCAAACGATGTAAAGATACACAATTGGAATAGTAAAGATACGCAAACGATGTAAAGATACTCAGTTTGAAAGAAACACACTCCCACACTTGCAAAACTCTCAAATACAATAGAAACTCGCATCAGAAGCCTTACAGAAAGATACTGAAACGAGAAATGAAAAGATACACAATTGGAATAGTAAAGATACGCAAACGATGTAAAGATACACAATTGGAGTAGTAAAGATACGCAAACGATGTAAAGATACTCAGTTTGAATGAAACACACTCCCACACTTGCAAAACTCCTAAATACAATAAAAACTCGCATCAGAAGCCTTACAGAAAGATACTCAAACGAGAAATGAAAAGATACACAATTGGAATAGTAAAGATACGCAAACGATGTAAAGATACTCAGTTTGAAAGAAACACACTCCCACACTTGCAAAACTCTCAAATACAATAGAAACTCGCATCAGAAGCCTTACAGAAAGATACTCAAACGAGAAATGAAAAGATACACAATTGGAATAGTAAAGATACGCAAACGATGTAAAGATACACAATTGGAATAGTAAAGATACGCAAACGATGTAAAGATACTCAGTTTGAATGAAACACACTCCCACACTTGCAAAACTCTCAAATACAATAGAAACTCGCATCAGAAGCCTTACAGAAAGATACTCAAACGAGAAATGAAAAGATACACAATTGGAATAGTAAAGATACGCAAACGATGTAAAGATACACAATTGGAATAGTAAAGATACGCAAACGATGTAAAGATACTCAGTTTGAAAGAAACACACTCCCACACTTGGAAAACTCTCAAATACAATAGAAACTCGCATCAGAAGACTTACAGAAAGATACTCAAACGAGAAATGAAAAGATACACAATTGGAATAGTAAAGATACGCAAACGATGTAAAGATACTCAGTTTGAAAGAAACACACTCCCACACTTGCAAAACTCTCAAATACAATAGAAACTCGCATCAGAAGCCTTAAAGAAAGATACTCAAACGAGAAATGAAAAGATACACAATTGGAATAGTAAAGATACGCAAACGATGTAAAGATACACAATTGGAATAGTAAAGATACGCAAACGATGTAAAGATACTCAGTTTGAAAGAAACACACTCCCACACTTGGAAAACTCTCAAATACAATAGAAACTCGCATCAGAAGACTTACAGAAAGATACTCAAACGAGAAATGAAAAGATACACAATTGGAATAGTAAAGATACGCAAACGATGTAAAGATACTCAGTTTGAAAGAAACACACTCCCACACTCGCAAAAATCTTAAATACAATAGAAACTCGCATCAGAAGCCTTACAGAAAGATACTCAAACGAGAAATGAAAAGATACACAATTGGAATAGTAAAGATACGTAAACGATGTAAAGATACACAATTGGAATAGTAAAGAAACGCAAACGATATAAAGATACTCAGTTTGAAAGAAACACACTCCCACACTTGCAAAACTCTCAAATACAATAGAAACTCGCATCAGAAGCCTTACAGAAAGATACTCAAACGAGAAATGAAAAGATACACAATTGGAATAGTAAAGATACGTAAACGATGTAAAGATACACAATTGGAATAGGAAAGAAACGCAAACGATATAAAGATACTCAGTTTGAAAGAAACACACTCCCACACTTGCAAAACTCTCAAATTCAATAGAAACTCGCATCAGAAGCCTTACAGAAAGATACTCAAACGAGAAATGAAAAGATACACAATTGGAATAGTAAAGATACGCAAACGATGTAAAGATACACAATTGGAATAGTAAAGATACGCAAACGATTTTAAGGTACTCAGTTTGAAAGAAACACACTCCCACACTTGCAAAACTCTCAAATACAATAGAAACTCGCATCAGAAGCCTTACAGAAAGATACTGAAACGAGAAATGAAAAGATACACAATTGGAATTGTAAAGATACGCAAACGATGTAAAGATACACAATTGGAGTAGTAAAGATACGCAAACGATGTAAAGATACTCAGTTTGAATGAAACACACTCCCACACTTGCAAAACTCCTAAATACAATAGAAACTCGCATCAGAAGCCTTACAGAAAAATACTCAAACGAGAAATGAAAAGATACACAATTGGAATAGTAAAGATACGCAAACGATGTAAAGATACTCAGTTTGAAAGAAACACACTCCCACACTTGGAAAACTCTCAAATACAATAGAAACTCGCATCAGAAGCCTTACAGAAAGATATTCAAACGAGAAATGAAAAGATACACAATTGGAATAGTAAAGATACGCAAACGATGTAAAGATACACAATTGGAATAGTAAAGATACGCAAACGATGTAAAGATACTCAGTTTGAAAGAAACACACTCCCACACTTGCAAAACTCTCAAATACAATAGAAACTCGCATCAGAAGCCTTACAGAAAGATACTGAAACGAGAAATGAAAAGATACACAATTGGAATAGTAAAGATACGCAAACGATGTAAAGATACACAATTGGAGTAGTAAAGATACGCAAACGATGTAAAGATACTCAGTTTGAATGAAACACACTCCCACACTTGCAAAACTCCTAAATACAATAAAAACTCGCATCAGAAGCCTTACAGAAAGATACTCAAACGAGAAATGAAAAGATACACAATTGGAATAGTAAAGATACGCAAACGATGTAAAGATACTCAGTTTGAAAGAAACACACTCCCACACTTGCAAAACTCTCAAATACAATAGAAACTCGCATCAGAAGCCTTACAGAAAGATACTCAAACGAGAAATGAAAAGATACACAATTGGAATAGTAAAGATACGCAAACGATGTAAAGATACACAATTGGAATAGTAAAGATACGCAAACGATGTAAAGATACTCAGTTTGAATGAAACACACTCCCACACTTGCAAAACTCTCAAATACAATAGAAACTCGCATCAGAAGCCTTACAGAAAGATACTCAAACGAGAAATGAAAAGATACACAATTGGAATAGTAAAGATACGCAAACGATGTAAAGATACACAATTGGAATAGTAAAGATACGCAAACGATGTAAAGATACTCAGTTTGAAAGAAACACACTCCCACACTTGGAAAACTCTCAAATACAATAGAAACTCGCATCAGAAGACTTACAGAAAGATACTCAAACGAGAAATGAAAAGATACACAATTGGAATAGTAAAGATACGCAAACGATGTAAAGATACTCAGTTTGAAAGAAACACACTCCCACACTTGCAAAACTCTCAAATACAATAGAAACTCGCATCAGAAGCCTTAAAGAAAGATACTCAAACGAGAAATGAAAAGATACACAATTGGAATAGTAAAGATACGCAAACGATGTAAAGATACACAATTGGAATAGTAAAGATACGCAAACGATGTAAAGATACTCAGTTTGAAAGAAACACACTCCCACACTTGGAAAACTCTCAAATACAATAGAAACTCGCATCAGAAGACTTACAGAAAGATACTCAAACGAGAAATGAAAAGATACACAATTGGAATAATAAAGATACGCAAACGATGTAAAGATACTCAGTTTGAAAGAAACACACTCCCACACTTGCAAAACTCTCAAATACAATAGAAACTCGCATCAGAAGCCTTAAAGAAAGATACTCAAACGAGAAATGAAAAGATACACAATTGGAATAGTAAAGATACGCAAACGATGTAAAGATACACAATTGGAATAGTAAAGATACGCAAACGATGTAAAGATACTCAGTTTGAAAGAAACACACTCCCACACTTGGAAAACTCTCAAATACAATAGAAACTCGCATCAGAAGACTTACAGAAAGATACTCAAACGAGAAATGAAAAGATACACAATTGGAATAGTAAAGATACGCAAACGATGTAAAGATACTCAGTTTGAAAGAAACACACTCCCACACTTGGAAAACTCTCAAATACAATAGAAACTCGCATCAGAAGCCTTACAGAAAGATACTCAAACGAGAAATGAAAAGATACACAATTTGAATAGTAAAGATACGCAAACGATGTAAAGATACTCAGTTTGAAAGAAACACACTCCCACACTTGGAAAACTCTCAAATACAATAGAAACTCGCATCAGAAGCCTTACAGAAAGATACTCAAACGAGAAATAAAAAGATACACAATTGGAATATCAAAGATACGCAAACGATGTAAAGATACACAATTGGAATAGTAAAGATACGCAAACGATGTAAAGATACTCAGTTTGAATGAAACACACTCCCACACTTGCAAAACTCCTAAATACACTAGAAACTCGCATCAGAAGCCTTACAGAAAGATACTAAAACGAGAAATGAAAAGATACACAATTGGAATAGTAAAGATACGCAAACGATGTAAAGATACTCAGTTTGAAAGAAACACACTCCCACACTTGCAAAACTCTCAAATAAAATAGAAACTCGCATCAGAAGCCTTACAGAAAGATACTCAAACGAGAAATGAAAAGATACACAATTGGAATAGTAAAGATACGCAAACGATGTAAAGATACTCAGTTTGAAAGAAACACACTCCCACACTTGGAAAACTCTCAAATACAATAGAAACTCGCATCAGAAGACTTACAGAAAGATACACAAACGAGAAATGAAAAGATACACAATTGGAATAGTAAAGATACGCAAACGATGTAAAGATACACAATTGGAATAGTAAAGATACGCAAACGATGTAAAGATACTCAGTTTGAAAGAAACACACTCCCACACTTGGAAAACTCTCAAATACAATAGAAACTCGCATCAGAAGCCTTACAGAAAGATACTCAAACGAGAAATAAAAAGATACACAATTGGAATATCAAAGATACGCAAACGATGTAAAGATACACAATTGGAATAGTAAAGATACGCAAACGATGTAAAGATACTCAGTTTGAATGAAACACACTCCCACACTTGCAAAACTCCTAAATACACTAGAAACTCGCATCAGAAGCCTTACAGAAAGATACTAAAACGAGAAATGAAAAGATACACAATTGGAATAGTAAAGATACGCAAACGATGTAAAGATACTCAGTTCGAAAGAAACACACTCCCACACTTGCAAAACTCTCAAATACAATAGAAACTCGCATCAGAAGCCTTACAGAAAGATACTCAAACGAGAAATGAAAAGATACACAATTGGAATAGTAAAGATACGCAAACGATGTAAAGATACTCAGTTTGAAAGAAACACACTCCCACACTTGGAAAACTCTCAAATACAATAGAAACTCGCATCAGAAGACTTACAGAAAGATACACAAACGAGAAATGAAAAGATACACAATTGGAATAGTAAAGATACGCAAACGATGTAAAGATACACAATTGGAATAGTAAAGATACGCAAACGATGTAAAGATACTCAGTTTGAAAGAAACACACTCCCACACTTGGAAAACTCTCAAATACAATAGAAACTCGCATCAGAAGCCTTACAGAAAGATACTCAAACGAGAAATAAAAAGATACACAATTGGAATATCAAAGATACGCAAACGATGTAAAGATACACAATTGGAATAGTAAAGATACGCAAACGATGTAAAGATACTCAGTTTGAATGAAACACACTCCCACACTTGCAAAACTACTAAATACACTAGAAACTCGCATCAGAAGCCTTACAGAAAGATACTAAAACGAGAAATGAAAAGATACACAATTGGAATAGTAAAGATACGCAAACGATGTAAAGATACTCAGTTTGAAAGAAACACACTCCCACACTTGCAAAACTCTCAAATACAATAGAAACTCGCATCAGAAGACTTACAGAAAGATACTCAAACGAGAAATGAAAAGATACACAATTGGAATAGTAAAGATACGCAAACGATGTAAAGATACTCAGTTTGAAAGAAACACACTCCCACACTTGCAAAACTCTCAAATACAATAGAAACTCGCATCAGAAGCCTTAAAGAAAGATACTCAAACGAGAAATGAAAAGATACACAATTGGAATAGTAAAGATACGCAAACGATGTAAAGATACACAATTGGAATAGTAAAGATACGCAAACGATGTAAAGATACTCAGTTTGAAAGAAACACACTCCCACACTTGGAAAACTCTCAAATACAATAGAAACTCGCATCAGAAGACTTACAGAAAGATACTCAAACGAGAAATGAAAAGATACACAATTGGAATAGTAAAGATACGCAAACGATGTAAAGATACTCAGTTTGAAAGAAACACACTCCCACACTTGGAAAACTCTCAAATACAATAGAAACTCGCATCAGAAGCCTTACAGAAAGATACTCAAACGAGAAATGAAAAGATACACAATTTGAATAGTAAAGATACGCAAACGATGTAAAGATACTCAGTTTGAAAGAAACACACTCCCACACTTGGAAAACTCTCAAATACAATAGAAACTCGCATCAGAAGCCTTACAGAAAGATACTCAAACGAGAAATAAAAAGATACACAATTGGAATATCAAAGATACGCAAACGATGTAAAGATACACAATTGGAATAGTAAAGATACGCAAACGATGTAAAGATACTCAGTTTGAATGAAACACACTCCCACACTTGCAAAACTCCTAAATACACTAGAAACTCGCATCAGAAGCCTTACAGAAAGATACTAAAACGAGAAATGAAAAGATACACAATTGGAATAGTAAAGATACGCAAACGATGTAAAGATACTCAGTTTGAAAGAAACACACTCCCACACTTGCAAAACTCTCAAATACAATAGAAACTCGCATCAGAAGCCTTACAGAAAGATACTCAAACGAGAAATGAAAAGATACACAATTGGAATAGTAAAGATACGCAAACGATGTAAAGATACTCAGTTTGAAAGAAACACACTCCCACACTTGGAAAACTCTCAAATACAATAGAAACTCGCATCAGAAGACTTACAGAAAGATACACAAACGAGAAATGAAAAGATACACAATTGGAATAGTAAAGATACGCAAACGATGTAAAGATACACAATTGGAATAGTAAAGATACGCAAACGATGTAAAGATACTCAGTTTGAAAGAAACACACTCCCACACTTGGAAAACTCTCAAATACAATAGAAACTCGCATCAGAAGCCTTACAGAAAGATACTCAAACGAGAAATAAAAAGATACACAATTGGAATATCAAAGATACGCAAACGATGTAAAGATACACAATTGGAATAGTAAAGATACGCAAACGATGTAAAGATACTCAGTTTGAATGAAACACACTCCCACACTTGCAAAACTCCTAAATACACTAGAAACTCGCATCAGAAGCCTTACAGAAAGATACTAAAACGAGAAATGAAAAGATACACAATTGGAATAGTAAAGATACGCAAACGATGTAAAGATACTCAGTTTGAAAGAAACACACTCCCACACTTGCAAAACTCTCAAATACAATAGAAACTCGCATCAGAAGACTTACAGAAAGATACTCAAACGAGAAATGAAAAGATACACAATTGGAATAGTAAAGATACGCAAACGATGTAAAGATACTCAGTTTGAAAGAAACACACTCCCACACTTGCAAAACTCTCAAATACAATAGAAACTCGCATCAGAAGCCTTAAAGAAAGATAGTCAAACGAGAAATGAAAAGATACACAATTGGAATAGTAAAGATACGCAAACGATGTAAAGATACACAATTGGAATAGTAAAGATACGCAAACGATGTAAAGATACTCAGTTTGAAAGAAACACACTCCCACACTTGGAAAACTCTCAAATACAATAGAAACTCGCATCAGAAGACTTACAGAAAGATACTCAAACGAGAAATAAAAAGATACACAATTGGAATAGTAAAGATACGCAAACGATGTAAAGATACTCAGTTTGAAAGAAACACACTCCCACACTTGGAAAACTCTCAAATACAATAGAAACTCGCATCAGAAGCCTTACAGAAAGATACTCAAACGAGAAATGAAAAGATACACAATTTGAATAGTAAAGATACGCAAACGATGTAAAGATACTCAGTTTGAAAGAAACACACTCCCACACTTGGAAAACTCTCAAATACAATAGAAACTCGCATCAGAAGCCTTACAGAAAGATACTCAAACGAGAAATAAAAAGATACACAATTGGAATATCAAAGATACGCAAACGATGTAAAGATACACAATTGGAATAGTAAAGATACGCAAACGATGTAAAGATACTCAGTTTGAATGAAACACACTCCCACACTTGCAAAACTCCTAAATACACTAGAAACTCGCATCAGAAGCCTTACAGAAAGATACTAAAACGAGAAATGAAAAGATACACAATTGGAATAGTAAAGATACGCAAACGATGTAAAGATACTCAGTTTGAAAGAAACACACTCCCACACTTGCAAAACTCTCAAATACAATAGAAACTCGCATCAGAAGCCTTACAGAAAGATACTCAAACGAGAAATGAAAAGATACACAATTGGAATAGTAAAGATACGCAAACGATGTAAAGATACTCAGTTTGAAAGAAACACACTCCCACACTTGGAAAACTCTCAAATACAATAGAAACTCGCATCAGAAGACTTACAGAAAGATACACAAACGAGAAATGAAAAGATACACAATTGGAATAGTAAAGATACGCAAACGATGTAAAGATACACAATTGGAATAGTAAAGATACGCAAACGATGTAAAGATACTCAGTTTGAAAGAAACACACTCCCACACTTGGAAAACTCTCAAATACAATAGAAACTCGCATCAGAAGCCTTACAGAAAGATACTCAAACGAGAAATAAAAAGATACACAATTGGAATATCAAAGATACGCAAACGATGTAAAGATACACAATTGGAATAGTAAAGATACGCAAACGATGTAAAGATACTCAGTTTGAATGAAACACACTCCCACACTTGCAAAACTCCTAAATACACTAGAAACTCGCATCAGAAGCCTTACAGAAAGATACTAAAACGAGAAATGAAAAGATACACAATTGGAATAGTAAAGATACGCAAACGATGTAAAGATACTCAGTTTGAAAGAAACACACTCCCACACTTGCAAAACTCTCAAATACAATAGAAACTCGCATCAGAAGCCTTACAGAAAGATACTCAAACGAGAAATGAAAAGATACACAATTGGAATAGTAAAGATACGCAAACGATGTAAAGATACTCAGTTTGAAAGAAACACACTCCCACACTTGCAAAACTCTCAAATACAATAGAAACTCGCATCAGAAGCCTTAAAGAAAGATACTCAAACGAGAAATGAAAAGATACACAATTGGAATAGTAAAGATACGCAAACGATGTAAAGATACACAATTGGAATAGTAAAGATACGCAAACGATGTAAAGATACTCAGTTTGAAAGAAACACACTCCCACACTTGCAAAACTCTCAAATACAATAGAAACTCGCATCAGAAGACTTACAGAAAGATACTCAAACGAGAAATGAAAAGATACACAATTGGAATAGTAAAGATACGCAAACGATGTAAAGATACTCAGTTTGAAAGAAACACACTCCCACACTTGCAAAACTCTCAAATACAATAGAAACTCGCATCAGAAGCCTTAAAGAAAGATACTCAAACGAGAAATGAAAAGATACACAATTGGAATAGTAAAGATACGCAAACGATGTAAAGATACACAATTGGAATAGTAAAGATACGCAAACGATGTAAAGATACTCAGTTTGAAAGAAACACACTCCCACACTTGGAAAACTCTCAAATACAATAGAAACTCGCATCAGAATACTTACAGAAAGATACTCAAACGAGAAATGAAAAGATACACAATTGGAATAGTAAAGATACGCAAACGATGTAAAGATACTCAGTTTGAAAGAAACACACTCCCACACTTGGAAAACTCTCAAATACAATAGAAACTCGCATCAGAAGCCTTACAGAAAGATACTCAAACGAGAAATGAAAAGATACACAATTTGAATAGTAAAGATACGCAAACGATGTAAAGATACTCAGTTTGAAAGAAACACACTCCCACACTTGGAAAACTCTCAAATACAATAGAAACTCGCATCAGAAGCCTTACAGAAAGATACTCAAACGAGAAATAAAAAGATACACAATTGGAATATCAAAGATACGCAAACGATGTAAAGATACACAATTGGAATAGTAAAGATACGCAAACGATGTAAAGATACTCAGTTTGAATGAAACACACTCCCACACTTGCAAAACTCCTAAATACACTAGAAACTCGCATCAGAAGCCTTACAGAAAGATACTAAAACGAGAAATGAAAAGATACACAATTGGAATAGTAAAGATACGCAAACGATGTAAAGATACTCAGTTTGAAAGAAACACACTCCCACACTTGCAAAACTCTCAAATACAATAGAAACTCGCATCAGAAGCCTTACAGAAAGATACTCAAACGAGAAATGAAAAGATACACAATTGGAATAGTAAAGATACGCAAACGATGTAAAGATACTCAGTTTGAAAGAAACACACTCCCACACTTGGAAAACTCTCAAATACAATAGAAACTCGCATCAGAAGACTTACAGAAAGATACACAAACGAGAAATGAAAAGATACACAATTGGAATAGTAAAGATACGCAAACGATGTAAAGATACACAATTGGAATAGTAAAGATACGCAAACGATGTAAAGATACTCAGTTTGAAAGAAACACACTCCCACACTTGGAAAACTCTCAAATACAATAGAAACTCGCATCAGAAGCCTTACAGAAAGATACTCAAACGAGAAATAAAAAGATACACAATTGGAATATCAAAGATACGCAAACGATGTAAAGATACACAATTGGAATAGTAAAGATACGCAAACGATGTAAAGATACTCAGTTTGAATGAAACACACTCCCACACTTGCAAAACTCCTAAATACACTAGAAACTCGCATCAGAAGCCTTACAGAAAGATACTAAAACGAGAAATGAAAAGATACACAATTGGAATAGTAAAGATACGCAAACGATGTAAAGATACTCAGTTCGAAAGAAACACACTCCCACACTTGCAAAACTCTCAAATACAATAGAAACTCGCATCAGAAGCCTTACAGAAAGATACTCAAACGAGAAATGAAAAGATACACAATTGGAATAGTAAAGATACGCAAACGATGTAAAGATACTCAGTTTGAAAGAAACACACTCCCACACTTGGAAAACTCTCAAATACAATAGAAACTCGCATCAGAAGACTTACAGAAAGATACACAAACGAGAAATGAAAAGATACACAATTGGAATAGTAAAGATACGCAAACGATGTAAAGATACACAATTGGAATAGTAAAGATACGCAAACGATGTAAAGATACTCAGTTTGAAAGAAACACACTCCCACACTTGGAAAACTCTCAAATACAATAGAAACTCGCATCAGAAGCCTTACAGAAAGATACTCAAACGAGAAATAAAAAGATACACAATTGGAATATCAAAGATACGCAAACGATGTAAAGATACACAATTGGAATAGTAAAGATACGCAAACGATGTAAAGATACTCAGTTTGAATGAAACACACTCCCACACTTGCAAAACTACTAAATACACTAGAAACTCGCATCAGAAGCCTTACAGAAAGATACTAAAACGAGAAATGAAAAGATACACAATTGGAATAGTAAAGATACGCAAACGATGTAAAGATACTCAGTTTGAAAGAAACACACTCCCACACTTGCAAAACTCTCAAATACAATAGAAACTCGCATCAGAAGACTTACAGAAAGATACTCAAACGAGAAATGAAAAGATACACAATTGGAATAGTAAAGATACGCAAACGATGTAAAGATACTCAGTTTGAAAGAAACACACTCCCACACTTGCAAAACTCTCAAATACAATAGAAACTCGCATCAGAAGCCTTAAAGAAAGATACTCAAACGAGAAATGAAAAGATACACAATTGGAATAGTAAAGATACGCAAACGATGTAAAGATACACAATTGGAATAGTAAAGATACGCAAACGATGTAAAGATACTCAGTTTGAAAGAAACACACTCCCACACTTGGAAAACTCTCAAATACAATAGAAACTCGCATCAGAAGACTTACAGAAAGATACTCAAACGAGAAATGAAAAGATACACAATTGGAATAGTAAAGATACGCAAACGATGTAAAGATACTCAGTTTGAAAGAAACACACTCCCACACTTGGAAAACTCTCAAATACAATAGAAACTCGCATCAGAAGCCTTACAGAAAGATACTCAAACGAGAAATGAAAAGATACACAATTTGAATAGTAAAGATACGCAAACGATGTAAAGATACTCAGTTTGAAAGAAACACACTCCCACACTTGGAAAACTCTCAAATACAATAGAAACTCGCATCAGAAGCCTTACAGAAAGATACTCAAACGAGAAATAAAAAGATACACAATTGGAATATCAAAGATACGCAAACGATGTAAAGATACACAATTGGAATAGTAAAGATACGCAAACGATGTAAAGATACTCAGTTTGAATGAAACACACTCCCACACTTGCAAAACTCCTAAATACACTAGAAACTCGCATCAGAAGCCTTACAGAAAGATACTAAAACGAGAAATGAAAAGATACACAATTGGAATAGTAAAGATACGCAAACGATGTAAAGATACTCAGTTTGAAAGAAACACACTCCCACACTTGCAAAACTCTCAAATACAATAGAAACTCGCATCAGAAGCCTTACAGAAAGATACTCAAACGAGAAATGAAAAGATACACAATTGGAATAGTAAAGATACGCAAACGATGTAAAGATACTCAGTTTGAAAGAAACACACTCCCACACTTGGAAAACTCTCAAATACAATAGAAACTCGCATCAGAAGACTTACAGAAAGATACACAAACGAGAAATGAAAAGATACACAATTGGAATAGTAAAGATACGCAAACGATGTAAAGATACACAATTGGAATAGTAAAGATACGCAAACGATGTAAAGATACTCAGTTTGAAAGAAACACACTCCCACACTTGGAAAACTCTCAAATACAATAGAAACTCGCATCAGAAGCCTTACAGAAAGATACTCAAACGAGAAATAAAAAGATACACAATTGGAATATCAAAGATACGCAAACGATGTAAAGATACACAATTGGAATAGTAAAGATACGCAAACGATGTAAAGATACTCAGTTTGAATGAAACACACTCCCACACTTGCAAAACTCCTAAATACACTAGAAACTCGCATCAGAAGCCTTACAGAAAGATACTAAAACGAGAAATGAAAAGATACACAATTGGAATAGTAAAGATACGCAAACGATGTAAAGATACTCAGTTTGAAAGAAACACACTCCCACACTTGCAAAACTCTCAAATACAATAGAAACTCGCATCAGAAGACTTACAGAAAGATACTCAAACGAGAAATGAAAAGATACACAATTGGAATAGTAAAGATACGCAAACGATGTAAAGATACTCAGTTTGAAAGAAACACACTCCCACACTTGCAAAACTCTCAAATACAATAGAAACTCGCATCAGAAGCCTTAAAGAAAGATAGTCAAACGAGAAATGAAAAGATACACAATTGGAATAGTAAAGATACGCAAACGATGTAAAGATACACAATTGGAATAGTAAAGATACGCAAACGATGTAAAGATACTCAGTTTGAAAGAAACACACTCCCACACTTGGAAAACTCTCAAATACAATAGAAACTCGCATCAGAAGACTTACAGAAAGATACTCAAACGAGAAATAAAAAGATACACAATTGGAATAGTAAAGATACGCAAACGATGTAAAGATACTCAGTTTGAAAGAAACACACTCCCACACTTGGAAAACTCTCAAATACAATAGAAACTCGCATCAGAAGCCTTACAGAAAGATACTCAAACGAGAAATGAAAAGATACACAATTTGAATAGTAAAGATACGCAAACGATGTAAAGATACTCAGTTTGAAAGAAACACACTCCCACACTTGGAAAACTCTCAAATACAATAGAAACTCGCATCAGAAGCCTTACAGAAAGATACTCAAACGAGAAATAAAAAGATACACAATTGGAATATCAAAGATACGCAAACGATGTAAAGATACACAATTGGAATAGTAAAGATACGCAAACGATGTAAAGATACTCAGTTTGAATGAAACACACTCCCACACTTGCAAAACTCCTAAATACACTAGAAACTCGCATCAGAAGCCTTACAGAAAGATACTAAAACGAGAAATGAAAAGATACACAATTGGAATAGTAAAGATACGCAAACGATGTAAAGATACTCAGTTTGAAAGAAACACACTCCCACACTTGCAAAACTCTCAAATACAATAGAAACTCGCATCAGAAGCCTTACAGAAAGATACTCAAACGAGAAATGAAAAGATACACAATTGGAATAGTAAAGATACGCAAACGATGTAAAGATACTCAGTTTGAAAGAAACACACTCCCACACTTGGAAAACTCTCAAATACAATAGAAACTCGCATCAGAAGACTTACAGAAAGATACTAAAACGAGAAATGAAAAGATACACAATTGGAATAGTAAAGATACGCAAACGATGTAAAGATACACAATTGGAATAGTAAAGATACGCAAACGATGTAAAGATACTCAGTTTGAAAGAAACACACTCCCACACTTGGAAAACTCTCAAATACAATAGAAACTCGCATCAGAAGCCTTACAGAAAGATACTCAAACGAGAAATAAAAAGATACACAATTGGAATATCAAAGATACGCAAACGATGTAAAGATACACAATTGGAATAGTAAAGATACGCAAACGATGTAAAGATACTCAGTTTGAATGAAACACACTCCCACACTTGCAAAACTCCTAAATACACTAGAAACTCGCATCAGAAGCCTTACAGAAAGATACTAAAACGAGAAATGAAAAGATACACAATTGGAATAGTAAAGATACGCAAACGATGTAAAGATACTCAGTTTGAAAGAAACACACTCCCACACTTGCAAAACTCTCAAATACAATAGAAACTCGCATCAGAAGCCTTACAGAAAGATACTCAAATGAGAAATGAAAAGATACACAATTGGAATAGTAAAGATACGCAAACGATGTAAAGATACTCAGTTTGAAAGAAACACACTCCCACACTTGGAAAACTCTCAAATACAATAGAAACTCGCATCAGAAGACTTACAGAAAGATACACAAACGAGAAATGAAAAGATACACAATTGGAATAGTAAAGATACGCAAACGATGTAAAGATACACAATTGGAATAGTAAAGATACGCAAACGATGTAAAGATACTCAGTTTGAAAGAAACACACTCCCACACTTGCAAAACTCTCAAATACAATAGAAACTCGCATCAGAAGCCTTACAGAAAGATACTCAAACGAGAAATGAAAAGATATACAATTGGAATAGTAAAGATAAGCAAACGATGTAAAGATACACAATTGGAATAGTAATGATACGCAAACGATGTAAAGATACTCAGTTTGAATGAAACACACTCCCACACTTGCAAAACTCCTAAATACAATAGAAACTCGCATCAGAAGCCTTACGGAAAGATACTGAAACGAGAAATGAAAAGATACACAATTGGAATAGTAAAGATACGCAAACGATGTAAAGATACTCAGTTTGAAAGAAACACACTCCCACACTTGCAAAACTCTCAAATACAATAGAAACTCGCATCAGAAGCCTTAAAGAAAGATACTCAAACGAGAAATGAAAAGATACACAATTGGAATAGTAAAGATACGCAAACGATGTAAAGATACACAATTGGAATAGTAAAGATACGCAAACGATGTAAAGATACTCAGTTTGAAAGAAACACACTCCCACACTTGGAAAACTCTCAAATACAATAGAAACTCGCATCAGAAGACTTACAGAAAGATACTCAAACGAGAAATGAAAAGATACACAATTGGAATAGTAAAGATACGCAAACGATGTAAAGATACTCAGTTTGAAAGAAACACACTCCCACACTTGGAAAACTCTCAAATACAATAGAAACTCGCATCAGAAGCCTTACAGAAAGATACTCAAACGAGAAATGAAAAGATACACAATTTGAATAGTAAAGATACGCAAACGATGTAAAGATACTCAGTTTGAAAGAAACACACTCCCACACTTGGAAAACTCTCAAATACAATAGAAACTCGCATCAGAAGCCTTACAGAAAGATACTCAAACGAGAAATAAAAAGATACACAATTGGAATATCAAAGATACGCAAACGATGTAAAGATACACAATTGGAATAGTAAAGATACGCAAACGATGTAAAGATACTCAGTTTGAATGAAACACACTCCCACACTTGCAAAACTCCTAAATACACTAGAAACTCGCATCAGAAGCCTTACAGAAAGATACTAAAACGAGAAATGAAAAGATACACAATTGGAATAGTAAAGATACGCAAACGATGTAAAGATACTCAGTTTGAAAGAAACACACTCCCACACTTGCAAAACTCTCAAATACAATAGAAACTCGCATCAGAAGCCTTACAGAAAGATACTCAAACGAGAAATGAAAAGATACACAATTGGAATAGTAAAGATACGTAAACGATGTAAAGATACACAATTGGAATAGGAAAGAAACGCAAACGATATAAAGATACTCAGTTTGAAAGAAACACACTCCCACACTTGCAAAACTCTCAAATACAATAGAAACTCGCATCAGAAGCCTTACAGAAAGATACTCAAACGAGAAATGAAAAGATACACAATTGGAATAGTAAAGATACGCAAACGATGTAAAGATACACAATTGGAATAGTAAAGATACGCAAACGATGTAAAGATACTCAGTTTGAAAGAAACACACTCCCACACTTGAAAAACTCTCAAATACAATAGAAACTCGCATCAGAAGCCTTACAGAAAGATACTGAAACGAGAAATGAAAAGATACACAATTGGAATAGTAAAGATACGCAAACGATGTAAAGATACACAATTGGAGTAGTAAAGATACGCAAACGATGTAAAGATACTCAGTTTGAATGAAACACACTCCCACACTTGCAAAACTCCTAAATACAATAGAAACTCGCATCAGAAGCCTTACAGAAAGATACTCAAACGAGAAATGAAAAGTACACAATTGGAATAGTAAAGATACGCAAACGATGTAAAGATACTCAGTTTGAAAGAAACACACTCCCACACTTGGAAAACTCTAAAATACAATAGAAACTCGCATCAGAAGCCTTACAGAAAGATACTCAAACGAGAAATGAAAAGATACACAATTGGAATAGTAAAGATACGCAAACGATGTAAAGATACACAATTGGAATAGTAAAGATACGCAAACGATGTAAAGATACTCAGTTTGAATGAAACACACTCCCACACTTGCAAAACTCTCAAATACAATAGAAACTCGCATCAGAAGCCTTACAGAAAGATTCTCAAACGAGAAATGAAAAGATACACAATTGGAATAGTAAAGATACGCAAACGATGTAAAGATACACAATTGGAATAGTAAAGATACGCAAACGATGTAAAGATACTCAGTTTGAAAGAAACACACTCCCACACTCGCTAAAATCTTAAATACAATAGAAACTCGCATCAGAAGCCTTACAGAAAGATACTCAAACGAGAAATGAAAAGATACACAATTGGAATAGTAAAGATACGTAAACGATGTAAAGATACACAATTGGAATAGGAAAGAAACGCAAACGATATAAAGATACTCAGTTTGAAAGAAACACACTCCCACACTTGCAAAACTCTCAAATACAATAGAAACTCGCATCAGAAGCCTTACAGAAAGATACTCAAACGAGAAATGAAAAGATACACAATTGGAATAGTAAAGATACGTAAACGATGTAAAGATACACAATTGGAATAGGAAAGAAACGCAAACGATATAAAGATACTCAGTTTGAAAGAAACACACTCCCACACTTGCAAAACTCTCAAATACAATAGAAACTCGCATCAGAAGCCTTACAGAAAGATACTCAAACGAGAAATGAAAAGATACACAATTGGAATAGTAAAGATACGCAAACGATGTAAAGATACACAATTGGAATAGTAAAGATACGCAAACGATTTTAAGGTACTCAGTTTGAAAGAAACACACTCCCACACTTGCAAAACTCTCAAATACAATAGAAACTCGCATCAGAAGCCTTACAGAAAGATACTGAAACGAGAAATGAAAAGATACACAATTGGAATTGTAAAGATACGCAAACGATGTAAAGATACACAATTGGAGTAGTAAAGATACGCAAACGATTTTAAGGTACTCAGTTTGAAAGAAACACACTCCCACACTTGCAAAACTCTCAAATACAATAGAAACTCGCATCAGAAGCCTTACAGAAAGATACTGAAACGAGAAATGAAAAGATACACAATTGGAATTGTAAAGATACGCAAACGATGTAAAGATACTCAGTTTGAAAGAAACACACTCCCACACTTGCAAAACTCTCAAATACAATAGAAACTCGCATCAGAAGCCTTACAGAAAGATACTCAAACGAGAAATGAAAAGATACACAATTGGAATAGTAAAGATACGTAAACGATGTAAAGATACACAATTGGAATAGGAAAGAAACGCAAACGATATAAAGATACTCAGTTTGAAAGAAACACACTCCCACACTTGCAAAACTCTCAAATACAATAGAAACTCGCATCAGAAGCCTTACAGAAAGATACTCAAACGAGAAATGAAAAGATACACAATTGGAATAGTAAAGATACGCAAACGATGTAAAGATACTCAGTTTGAAAGAAACACACTCCCACACTTGCAAAACTCTCAAATACAATAGAAACTCGCATCAGAAGCCTTACAGAAAGATACTCAAACGAGAAATGAAAAGATACACAATTGGAATAGTAAAGATACGTAAACGATGTAAAGATACACAATTGGAATAGGAAAGAAACGCAAACGATATAAAGATACTCAGTTTGAAAGAAACACACTCCCACACTTGCAAAACTCTCAAATACAATAGAAACTCGCATCAGAAGCCTTACAGAAAGATACTCAAACGAGAAATGAAAAGATACACAATTGGAATAGTAAAGATACGCAAACGATGTAAAGATACACAATTGGAATAGTAAAGATACGCAAACGATGTAAAGCTACTCAGTTTGAAAGAAACACACTCCCACACTTGAAAAACTCTCAAATACAATAGAAACTCGCATCAGAAGCCTTACAGAAAGATACTGAAACGAGAAATGAAAAGATACACAATTGGAATAGTAAAGATACGCAAACGATGTAAAGATACACAATTGGAGTAGTAAAGATACGCAAACGATGTAAAGATACTCAGTTTGAATGAAACACACTCCCACACTTGCAAAACTCCTAAATACAATAGAAACTCGCATCAGAAGCCTTACAGAAAGATACTCAAACGAGAAATGAAAAGTACACAATTGGAATAGTAAAGATACGCAAACGATGTAAAGATACTCAGTTTGAAAGAAACACACTCCCACACTTGGAAAACTCTAAAATACAATAGAAACTCGCATCAGAAGCCTTACAGAAAGATACTCAAACGAGAAATGAAAAGATACACAATTGGAATAGTAAAGATACGCAAACGATGTAAAGATACACAATTGGAATAGTAAAGATACGCAAACGATGTAAAGATACTCAGTTTGAATGAAACACACTCCCACACTTGCAAAACTCTCAAATACAATAGAAACTCGCATCAGAAGCCTTACAGAAAGATACTCAAACGAGAAATGAAAAGATACACAATTGGAATAGTAAAGATACGCAAACGATGTAAAGATACACAATTGGAATAGTAAAGATACGCAAACGATGTAAAGATACTCAGTTTGAAAGAAACACACTCCCACACTCGCTAAAATCTTAAATACAATAGAAACTCGCATCAGAAGCCTTACAGAAAGATACTCAAACGAGAAATGAAAAGATACACAATTGGAATAGTAAAGATACGTAAACGATGTAAAGATACACAATTGGAATAGGAAAGAAACGCAAACGATATAAAGATACTCAGTTTGAAAGAAACACACTCCCACACTTGCAAAACTCTCAAATACAATAGAAACTCGCATCAGAAGCCTTACAGAAAGATACTCAAACGAGAAATGAAAAGATACACAATTGGAATAGTAAAGATACGTAAACGATGTAAAGATACACAATTGGAATAGGAAAGAAACGCAAACGATATAAAGATACTCAGTTTGAAAGAAACACACTCCCACACTTGCAAAACTCTCAAATACAATAGAAACTCGCATCAGAAGCCTTACAGAAAGATACTCAAACGAGAAATGAAAAGATACACAATTGGAATAGTAAAGATACGCAAACGATGTAAAGATACACAATTGGAATAGTAAAGATACGCAAACGATTTTAAGGTACTCAGTTTGAAAGAAACACACTCCCACACTTGCAAAACTCTCAAATACAATAGAAACTCGCATCAGAAGCCTTACAGAAAGATACTGAAACGAGAAATGAAAAGATACACAATTGGAATTGTAAAGATACGCAAACGATGTAAAGATACACAATTGGAGTAGTAAAGATACGCAAACGATGTAAAGATACTCAGTTTGAATGAAACACACTCCCACACTTGTAAAACTCCTAAATACAATAGAAACTCGCATCAGAAGCCTTACAGAAAGATACTCAAACGAGAAATGAAAAGATACACAATTGGAATAGTAAAGATACGCAAAAGATGTAAAGATACTCAGTTTGAAAGAAACACACTCCCACACTTGGAAAACTCTCAAATACAATAGAAACTCGCATCAGAAGCCTTACAGAAAGATATTCAAACGAGAAATGAAAAGATACACAATTGGAATAGTAAAGATACGCAAACGATGTAAAGATACACAATTGGAATAGTAAAGATACGCAAACGATGTAAAGATACTCAGTTTGAAAGAAACACACTCCCACACTTGCAAAACTCTCAAATACAATAGAAACTCGCATCAGAAGCCTTACAGAAAGATACTGAAACGAGAAATGATAAGATACACAATTGGAATAGTAAAGATACGCAAACGATGTAAAGATACACAATTGGAGTAGTAAAGATACGCAAACGATGTAAAGATACTCAGTTTGAATGAAACACACTCCCACACTTGCAAAACTCCTAAATACAATAAAAACTCGCATCAGAAGCCTTACAGAAAGATACTTAAACGAGAAATGAAAAGATACACAATTGGAATAGTAAAGATACGCAAACGATGTAAAGATACTCAGTTTGAAAGAAACACACTCCCACACTTGGAAAACTCTCAAATACAATAGAAACTCGCATCAGAAGCCTTACAGAAAGATACTCAAACGAGAAATGAAAAGATACACAATTGGAATAGTAAAGATACGCAAACGATGTAAAGATACACAATTGGAATAGTAAAGATACGCAAACGATGTAAAGATACTCAGTTTGAATGAAACACACTCCCACACTTGCAAAACTCTCAAATACAATAGAAACTCGCATCAGAAGCCTTACAGAAAGATACTCAAACGAGAAATGAAAAGATACACAATTGGAATAGTAAAGATACGCAAACGATGTAAAGATACACAATTGGAATAGTAAAGATACGCAAACGATGTAAAGATACTCAGTTTGAAAGAAACACACTCCCACACTTGCAAAACTCTCAAATACAATAGAAACTCGCATCAGAAGACTTACAGAAAGATACTCAAACGAGAAATGAAAAGATACACAATTGGAATAGTAAAGATACGCAAACGATGTAAAGATACTCAGTTTGAAAGAAACACACTCCCACACTTGCAAAACTCTCAAATACAATAGAAACTCGCATCAGAAGCCTTAAAGAAAGATACTCAAACGAGAAATGAAAAGATACACAATTGGAATAGTAAAGATACGCAAACGATGTAAAGATACACAATTGGAATAGTAAAGATACGCAAACGATGTAAAGATACTCAGTTTGAAAGAAACACACTCCCACACTTGGAAAACTCTCAAATACAATAGAAACTCGCATCAGAAGACTTACAGAAAGATACTCAAACGAGAAATGAAAAGATACACAATTGGAATAGTAAAGATACGCAAACGATGTAAAGATACTCAGTTTGAAAGAAACACACTCCCACACTTGCAAAACTCTCAAATACAATAGAAACTCGCATCAGAAGCCTTACAGAAAGATACTCAAACGAGAAATGAAAAGATACACAATTGGAATAGTAAAGATACGCAAACGATGTAAAGATACACAATTGGAATAGTAAAGATACGCAAACGATGTAAAGATACTCAGTTTGAAAGAAACACACTCCCACACTTGCAAAACTCTCAAATTCAATAGAAACTCGCATCAGAAAGCCTTACAGAAAGATACTCAAACGAGAAATGAAAAGATACACAATTGGAATAGTAAAGATACGCAAACGATGTAAAGATACACAATTGGAATAGTAAAGATACGCAAACGATGTAAAGATACACAATTGGAATAGGAAAGATACGCAAACGATGTAAAGATACTCAGTTTGAAAGAAACACACTCCCACACTTGCAAAACTCTCAAATACAATAGAAACTCGCATCAGAAGCCTTAAAGAAAGATACTCAAACGAGAAATGAAAAGATACACAATTGGAATAGTAAAGATACGCAAACGATGTAAAGATACACAATTGGACTAGTAAAGATACGCAAACGATGTAAAGATACTCAGTTTGAATGAAACACACTCCTACACTTGCAAAACTCCTAAATACAATAGAAACTCGCATCAGAAGCCTTACAGAAAGATACTGAAACAAGAAATGAAAAGATACACAATTGGAATAGTAAAGATACGCAAACGATGTAAAGATACTCAGTTTGAAAGAAACACACTCCCAAACTTGCAAAACTCTCAAATACTATAGAAACTCGCATCAGAAGCCTTACAGAAAGATACTTAAACGAGAAATGAAAAGATACACAATTGGAATAGTAAAGATACGCAAACGATGTAAAGATACACAATTGGAATAGTAAAGATACGCAAACGATGTAAAGATACTCAGTTTGAAAGAAACACACTCCCACACTTGAAAAACTCTCAAATACAATAGAAACTCGCATCAGAAGACTTACAGAAAGATACTCAAACGAGAAATGAAAAGATAGACAATTGGAATAGTAAAGATACGCAAACGATGTAAAGATACACAATTGGAATAGTAAAGATACGCAAACGATGTAAAGATACTCAGTTTGAAAGAAACACACTCCCACACTTGGAAAACTCTCAATACAATAGAAACTCGCATCAGAAGACTTACAGAAAGATACTCAAACGAGAAATGAAAAGATACACAATTGGAATAGTAAAGATACGCAAACGATGTAAAGATACACAATTGGAATAGTAAAGATACGCAAACGATGTAAAGATACTCAGTTTGAAAAGAAACACACTCCCACACTTGCAAAACTCTCAAATACAATAGAAACTCGCATCAGAAGCCTTACAGAAAGATACTCAAACGAGAAATGAAAAGATACACAATTGAATAGTAAAGATACGCAAACGATGTAAAGATACACAATTGGAATAGTAAAGATACGCAAACGATGTAAAGATACTCAGTTTGAATGAAACACACTCCACACTTGCAAAACTCCTAAATACAATAGAAACTCGCATCAGAAGCCTTACGGAAAGATACTGAAACGAGAAATGAAAAGATACACAATTGGAATAGTAAGATACGCGAACGATGTAAAGATACACAATTGGAATAGTAAAGATACGCAAACGATGTAAAGATACTCAGTTTCAATGAAACACACTCCCACACTTGCAAAACTCTCAAATACAATAGAAACTCGCATCAGAAGCCTTACAGAAAGATACTCAAACGAGAAATGAAAAGATACACAATTGGAATAGTAAAGATACGCAAACGATGTAAAGATACTCAATTGGAATAGTAAAGATACGCAAACGATGTAAAGATACTCAGTTTGAAAGAAACACACTCCCAAACTTGCAAAACTCTCAAATACTATAGAAACTCGCATCAGAAGCCTTACAGAAAGATACTTAAACGAGAAATGAAAAGATACACAATTGGAATAGTAAAGATACGCAAACGATGTAAAGATACACAATTGGAATAGTAAAGATACGCAAACGATGTAAAGATACTCAGTTTGAAAGAAACACACTCCCACACTTGAAAAACTCTCAAATACAATAGAAACTCGCATCAGAAGACTTACAGAAAGATACTCAAACGAGAAATGAAAAGATACACAATTGGAATAGTAAAGATACGCAAACGATGTAAAGATACACAATTGGAATAGTAAAGATACGCAAACGATGTAAAGATACTCAGTTTGAAAGAAACACACTCCCACACTTGAAAACTCTCAAATACAATAGAAACTCGCATCAGAAGACTTACAGAAAGATACTCAAACGAGAAATGAAAAGATACACAATTGGAATAGTAAAGATACGCAAACGATGTAAAGATACACAATTGGAATAGTAAAGATACGCAAACGATGTAAAGATACTCAGTTTGAAAGAAACACACTCCCACACTTGCAAAACTCTCAAATACAATAGAAACTCGCATCAGAAGCCTTAAAGAAAGATACTCAAACGAGAAATGAAAAGATACACAATTGGAATAGTAAAGATACGCAAACGATGTAAAGATACACAATTGGAATAGTAAAGATACGCAAACGATGTAAAGATACTCAGTTTGAATGAAACACACTCCCACACTTGCAAAACTCTCAAATACAATAGAAACTCGCATCAGAAGCCTTACAGAAAGATACTCAAACGAGAAATGAAAAGATACACAATTGGAATAGTAAAGATACGCAAACGATGTAAAGATACACAATTGGAATAGTAAAGATACGCAAACGATGTAAAGATACTCAGTTTGAAAGAAACACACTCCCACACTTGCAAAACTCTCAAATACAATAGAAACTCGCATCAGAAGCCTTACAGAAAGATACTCAAACGAGAAATGAAAAGATACACAATTGGAATAGTAAAGATACGCAAACGATGTAAAGATACACAATTGGAATAGTAAAGATACGCAAACGATGTAAAGATACTCAGTTTGAATGAAACACACTCCCACACTTGCAAAACTCCTAAATACAATAGAAACTCGCATCAGAAGCCTTACGGAAAGATACTGAAACGAGAAATGAAAAGATACACAATTGGAATAGTAAAGATACGCGAACGATGTAAAGATACACAATTGGAATAGTAAAGATACGCAAACGATGTAAAGATACTCAGTTTCAATGAAACACACTCCCACACTTGCAAAACTCTCAAATACAATAGAAACTCGCATCAGAAGCCTTACAGAAAGATACTCAAACGAGAAATGAAAAGATACACAATTGGAATAGTAAAGATACGCAAACGATGTAAAGATACTCAATTGGAATAGTAAAGATACGCAAACGATGTAAAGATACTCAGTTTGAAAGAAACACACTCCCAAACTTGCAAAACTCTCAAATACTATAGAAACTCGCATCAGAAGCCTTACAGAAAGATACTTAAACGAGAAATGAAAAGATACACAATTGGAATAGTAAAGATACGCAAACGATGTAAAGATACACAATTGGAATAGTAAAGATACGCAAACGATGTAAAGATACTCAGTTTGAAAGAAACACACTCCCACACTTGAAAAACTCTCAAATACAATAGAAACTCGCATCAGAAGACTTACAGAAAGATACTCAAACGAGAAATGAAAAGATACACAATTGGAATAGTAAAGATACGCAAACGATGTAAAGATACACAATTGGAATAGTAAAGATACGCAAACGATGTAAAGATACTCAGTTTGAAAGAAACACACTCCCACACTTGGAAAACTCTCAAATACAATAGAAACTCGCATCAGAAGACTTACAGAAAGATACTCAAACGAGAAATGAAAAGATACACAATTGGAATAGTAAAGATACGCAAAACGATGTAAAGATACACAATTGGAATAGTAAAGATACGCAAACGATGTAAAGATACTCAGTTTGAAAGAAACACACTCCCACACTTGCAAAACTCTCAAATACAATAGAAACTCGCATCAGAAGCCTTACAGAAAGATACTCAAACGAGAAATGAAAAGATACACAATTGGAATAGTAAAGATACGCAAACGATGTAAAGATACACAATTGGAATAGTAATGATACGCAAACGATGTAAAGATACTCAGTTTGAATGAAACACACTCCCACACTTGCAAAACTCCTAAATACAATAGAAACTCGCATCAGAAGCCTTACGGAAAGATACTGAAACGAGAAATGAAAAGATACACAATTGGAATAGTAAAGATACGCGAACGATGTAAAGATACACAATTGGAATAGTAAAGATACGCAAACGATGTAAAGATACTCAGTTTCAATGAAACACACTCCCACACTTGCAAAACTCTCAAATACAATAGAAACTCGCATCAGAAGCCTTACAGAAAGATACTGAAACGAGAAATGAAAAGATACACAATTGGAATTGTAAAGATACGCAAACGATGTAAAGATACACAATTGGAGTAGTAAAGATACGCAAACGATGTAAAGATACTCAGTTTGAATGAAACACACTCCCACACTTGTAAAACTCCTAAATACAATAGAAACTCGCATCAGAAGCCTTACAGAAAGATACTCAAACGAGAAATGAAAAGATACACAATTGGAATAGTAAAGATACGCAAAGATGTAAAGATACTCAGTTTGAAAGAAACACACTCCCACACTTGCAAAACTCTCAAATACAATAGAAACTCGCATCAGAAGCCTTACAGAAAGATATTCAAACGAGAAATGAAAAGATACACAATTGGAATAGTAAAGATACGCAAACGATGTAAAGATACACAATTGGAATAGTAAAGATACGCAAACGATGTAAAGATACTCAGTTTGAAAGAAACACACTCCCACACTTGCAAAACTCTCAAATACAATAGAAACTCGCATCAGAAGCCTTACAGAAAGATACTGAAACGAGAAATGATAAGATACACAATTGGAATAGTAAAGATACGCAAACGCTGTAAAGATACACAATTGGAGTAGTAAAGATACGCAAACGATGTAAAGATACTCAGTTTGAATGAAACACACTCCCACACTTGCAAAACTCCTAAATACAATAAAAACTCGCATCAGAAGCCTTACAGAAAGATACTTAAACGAGAAATGAAAAGATACACAATTGGAATAGTAAAGATACGCAAACGATGTAAAGATACTCAGTTTGAAAGAAACACACTCCCACACTTGGAAAACTCTCAAATACAATAGAAACTCGCATCAGAAGCCTTACAGAAAGATACTCAAACGAGAAAATGAAAAGATACACAATTGGAATAGTAAAGATACGCAAACGATGTAAAGATACACAATTGGAATAGTAAAGATACGCAAACGATTTTAAGGTACTCAGTTTGAAAGAAACACACTCCCACACTTGCAAAACTCTCAAATACAATAGAAACTCGCATCAGAAGCCTTACAGAAAGATACTGAAACGAGAAATGAAAAGATACACAATTGGAATTGTAAAGATACGCAAACGATGTAAAGATACACAATTGGAGTAGTAAAGATACGCAAACGATGTAAAGATACTCAGTTTGAATGAAACACACTCCCACACTTGTAAAACTCCTAAATACAATAGAAACTCGCATCAGAAGCCTTACAGAAAGATACTCAAACGAGAAATGAAAAGATACACAATTGGAATAGTAAAGATACGCAAAAGATGTAAAGATACTCAGTTTGAAAGAAACACACTCCCACACTTGGAAAACTCTCAAATACAATAGAAACTCGCATCAGAAGCCTTACAGAAAGATATTCAAACGAGAAATGAAAAGATACACAATTGGAATAGTAAAGATACGCAAACGATGTAAAGATACACAATTGGAATAGTAAAGATACGCAAACGATGTAAAGATACTCAGTTGAAAGAAACACACTCCCACACTTGCAAAACTCTCAAATACAATAGAAACTCGCATCAGAAGCCTTACAGAAAGATACTGAAACGAGAAATGATAAGATACACAATTGGAATAGTAAAGATACGCAAACGATGTAAAGATACACAATTGGAGTAGTAAAGATACGCAAACGATGTAAAGATACTCAGTTTGAATGAAACACACTCCCACACTTGCAAAACTCCTAAATACAATAAAAACTCGCATCAGAAGCCTTACAGAAAGATACTTAAACGAGAAATGAAAAGATACACAATTGGAATAGTAAAGATACGCAAACGATGTAAAGATACTCAGTTTGAAAGAAACACACTCCCACACTTGGAAAACTCTCAAATACAATAGAAACTCGCATCAGAAGCCTTACAGAAAGATACTCAAACGAGAAATGAAAAGATACACAATTGGAATAGTAAAGATACGCAAACGATGTAAAGATACACAATTGGAATAGTAAAGATACGCAAACGATGTAAAGATACTCAGTTTGAATGAAACACACTCCCACACTTGCAAAACTCTCAATACAATAGAAACTCGCATCAGAAGCCTTACAGAAAGATACTCAAACGAGAATGAAAAGATACACAATTGGAATAGTAAAGATACGCAAAACGATGTAAAGATACACAATTGGAATAGTAAAGATACGCAAACGATGTAAAGATACTCAGTTTGAAAGAAACACACTCCCACACTTGGAAAACTCTCAAATACAATAGAAACTCGCATCAGAAGACTTACAGAAAGATACTCAAACGAGAAATGAAAAGATACACAATTGGAATAGTAAAGATACGCAAACGATGTAAAGATACTCAGTTTGAAAGAAACACACTCCCACACTTGCAAAACTCTCAAATACAATAGAAACTCGCATCAGAAGCCTTAAAGAAAGATACTCAAACGAGAAATGAAAAGATACACAATTGAATAGTAAAGATACGCAAACGATGTAAAGATACACAATTGGAATAGTAAAGATACGCAAACGATGTAAAGATACTCAGTTTGAAAGAAACACACTCCCACACTTGGAAAACTCTCAAATACAATAGAAACTCGCATCAGAAGACTTACAGAAAGATACTCAAACGAGAAATGAAAAGATACACAATTGGAATAGTAAAGATACGCAAACGATGTAAAGATACTCAGTTTGAAAGAAACACACTCCCACACTTGCAAAACTCTCAAATACAATAGAAACTCGCATCAGAAGCCTTACAGAAAGATACTCAAACGAGAAATGAAAAGATACACAATTGGAATAGTAAAGATACGCAAACGATGTAAAGATACACAATTGGAATAGTAAAGATACGCAAACGATGTAAAGATACTCAGTTTGAAAGAAACACACTCCCACACTTGCAAAACTCTCAAATTCAATAGAAACTCGCATCAGAAAGCCTTACAGAAAGATACTCAAAACGAGAAATGAAAAGATACACAATTGGAATAGTAAAGATACGCAAACGATGTAAAGATACACAATTGGAATAGTAAAGATACGCAAACGATGTAAAGAATACACAATTGGAATAGGAAAGATACGCAAACGATGTAAAGATACTCAGTTTGAAAGAAACACACTCCCACACTTGCAAAACTCTCAAATACAATAGAAACTCGCATCAGAAGCCTTAAAGAAAGATACTCAAACGAGAAATGAAAAGATACACAATTGGAATAGTAAAGATACGCAAACGATGTAAAGATACACAATTGGACTAGTAAAGATACGCAAACGATGTAAAGATACTCAGTTTGAATGAAACACACTCCTACACTTGCAAAACTCCTAAATACAATAGAAACTCGCATCAGAAGCCTTACAGAAAGATACTGAAACAAGAAATGAAAAGATACACAATTGGAATAGTAAAGATACGCAAACGATGTAAAGATACTCAGTTTGAAAGAAACACACTCCCAAACTTGCAAAACTCTCAAATACTATAGAAACTCGCATCAGAAGCCTTACAGAAAGATACTTAAACGAGAAATGAAAAGATACACAATTGGAATAGTAAAGATACGCAAACGATGTAAAGATACACAATTGGAATAGTAAAGATACGCAAACGATGTAAAGATACTCAGTTTGAAAGAAACACACTCCCACACTTGAAAAACTCTCAAATACAATAGAAACTCGCATCAGAAGACTTACAGAAAGATACTCAAACGAGAAATGAAAAGATAGACAATTGGAATAGTAAAGATACGCAAACGATGTAAAGATACACAATTGGAATAGTAAAGATACGCAAACGATGTAAAGATACTCAGTTTGAAAGAAACACACTCCCACACTTGGAAAACTCTCAAATACAATAGAAACTCGCATCAGAAGACTTACAGAAAGATACTCAAACGAGAAATGAAAAGATACACAATTGGAATAGTAAAGATACGCAAACGATGTAAAGATACACAATTGGAATAGTAAAGATACGCAAACGATGTAAAGATACTCAGTTTGAAAGAAACACACTCCCACACTTGCAAAACTCTCAAATACAATAGAAACTCGCATCAGAAGCCTTACAGAAAGATACTCAAACGAGAAATGAAAAGATACACAATTGGAATAGTAAAGATACGCAAACGATGTAAAGATACACAATTGGAATAGTAAAGATACGCAAACGATGTAAAGATACTCAGTTTGAATGAAACACACTCCCACACTTGCAAAACTCCTAAATACAATAGAAACTCGCATCAGAAGCCTTACAGAAAGATACTGAAACGAGAAATGAAAAGATACACAATTGGAATAGTAAAGATACGCGAACGATGTAAAGATACACAATTGGAATAGTAAAGATACGCAAACGATGTAAAGATACTCAGTTTCAATGAAACACACTCCCACACTTGCAAAACTCTCAAATACAATAGAAACTCGCATCAGAAGCCTTACAGAAAGATACTCAAACGAGAAATGAAAAGATACACAATTGGAATAGTAAAGATACGCAAACGATGTAAAGATACTCAATTGGAATAGTAAAGATACGCAAACGATGTAAAGATACTCAGTTTGAAAGAAACACACTCCCAAACTTGCAAAACTCTCAAATACTATAGAAACTCGCATCAGAAGCCTTACAGAAAGATACTTAAACGAGAAATGAAAAGATACACAATTGGAATAGTAAAGATACGCAAACGATGTAAAGATACACAATTGGAATAGTAAAGATACGCAAACGATGTAAAGATACTCAGTTTGAAAGAAACACACTCCCACACTTGAAAAACTCTCAAATACAATAGAAACTCGCATCAGAAGACTTACAGAAAGATACTCAAACGAGAAATGAAAAGATACACAATTGGAATAGTAAAGATACGCAAACGATGTAAAGATACACAATTGGAATAGTAAAGATACGCAAACGATGTAAAGATACTCAGTTTGAAAGAAACACACTCCCACACTTGGAAAACTCTCAAATACAATAGAAACTCGCATCAGAAGACTTACAGAAAGATACTCAAACGAGAAATGAAAAGATACACAATTGGAATAGTAAAGATACGCAAACGATGTAAAGATACACAATTGGAATAGTAAAGATACGCAAACGATGTAAAGATACTCAGTTTGAAAGAAACACACTCCCACACTTGCAAAACTCTCAAATACAATAGAAACTCGCATCAGAAGCCTTACAGAAAGATACTCAAACGAGAAATGAAAAGATACACAATTGGAATAGTAAAGATACGCAAACGATGTAAAGATACACAATTGGAATAGTAATGATACGCAAACGATGTAAAGATACTCAGTTTGAATGAAACACACTCCCACACTTGCAAAACTCCTAAATACAATAGAAACTCGCATCAGAAGCCTTACGGAAAGATACTGAAACGAGAAATGAAAAGATACACAATTGGAATAGTAAAGATACGCGAACGATGTAAAGATACACAATTGGAATAGTAAAGATACGCAAACGATGTAAAGATACTCAGTTTCAATGAAACACACTCCCACACTTGCAAAACTCTCAAATACAATAGAAACTCGCATCAGAAGCCTTACAGAAAGATACTCAAACGAGAAATGAAAAGATACACAATTGGAATAGTAAAGATACGCAAACGATGTAAAGATACTCAGTTTGAAAGAAACACACTCCCACACTTGCAAAACTCTCAAATACAATAGAAACTCGCATCAGAAGCCTTACAGAAAGATACTCAAACGAGAAATGAAAAGATACACAATTGGAATAGTAAAGATACGCAAACGATGTAAAGATACACAATTGGAATAGTAAAGATACGCAAACGATGTAAAGATACTCAGTTTGAATGAAACACACTCCCACACTTGCAAAACTCTCAAATACAATAGAAACTCGCATCAGAAGCCTTACAGAAAGATACTCAAACGAGAAATGAAAAGATACACAATTGGAATAGTAAAGATACGCAAACGATGTAAAGATACACAATTGGAATAGTAAAGATACGCAAACGATGTAAAGATACACAATTGGAATAGTAAAGATACGCAAACGATGTAAAGATACTCAGTTTGAAAGAAACACACTCCCACACTTGAAAAACTCTCAAATACAATAGAAACTCGCATCAGAAGCCTTATAGAAAGATACTCAAACGAGAAATGAAAAGATACACAATTGGAATAGTAAAGATACGCAAACGATGTAAAGATACACAATTGGAATAGTAAAGATACGCAAACGATGTAAAGATACTCAGTTTGAATGAAACACACTCCCACACTTGCAAAACTCTCAAATACAATAGAAACTCGCATCAGAAGCCCTACAGAAAGATACTCAAACGAGAAATGAAAAGATACACAATTGGAATAGTAAAGATACGCAAACGATGTAAAGATACTCAGTTTGAAAGAAACACACTCCCACACTTGCAAAACTCTCAAATTCAATAGAAACTCGCATCATAAAGCCTTACAGAAAGATACTCAAACGAGAAAAGAAAAGATACACAATTGGAATAGTAAAGATACGCAAACGATGTAAAGATACACAATTGGAATAGTAAATATACGCAAACGATGTAAAGATACTCAGTTTGAAAGAAACACACTCCCACACTTGCAAAACTCTCAAATACAATGGAAACTCGCATCAGAAGCCTTACAGAAAGATACTCAAACGAGAAATGAAAAGATACACAATTGGAATAGTAAAGATACGCAAACGATGTAAAGATACACAATTGGAATAGGAAAGATACGCAAACAATGTAAAGATACTCAGTTTGAAAGAAACACACTCCCACACTTGCAAAACTCTCAAATACAATAGAAACTCGTATCAGAAGCCTTACAGAAAGATACTCAAACGAGAAATTAAAAGATACACAATTGGAATAGTAAAGATACGTAAACGATGTAAAGATACACAATTGGAATAGGAAAGAAACGCAAACGATATAAAGATACTCAGTTTGAAAGAAACACACTCCCACACTTGCAAAACTCTCAAATACAATAGAAACTCGCATCAGAAGCCTTACAGAAAGATACTCAAACGAGAAATGAAAAGATACACAATTGGAATAGTAAAGATACGCAAACGATGTAAAGATACACAATTGGAATAGTAAAGATACGCAAACGATGTAAAGATACTCAGTTTGAAAGAAACACACTCCCACACTTGAAAAACTCTCAAATACAATAGAAACTCGCATCAGAAGCCTTACAGAAAGATACTGAAACGAGAAATGAAAAGATACACAATTGGAATAGTAAAGATACGCAAACGATGTAAAGATACACAATTGGAGTAGTAAAGATACGCAAACGATGTAAAGATACTCAGTTTGAATGAAACACACTCCCACACTTGCAAAACTCCTAAATACAATAGAAACTCGCATCAGAAGCCTTACAGAAAGATACTCAAACGAGAAATGAAAAGTACACAATTGGAATAGTAAAGATACGCAAACGATGTAAAGATACTCAGTTTGAAAGAAACACACTCCCACACTTGCAAAACTCTCAAATACAATAGAAACTCGCATCAGAAGCCTTACAGAAAGATACTCAAACGAGAAATGAAAAGATACACAATTGGAATAGTAAAGATACGCAAACGATGTAAAGATACGCAATTGGAATAGGAAAGATACGCAAATGATGTACAGATACTCAGTTTGAAAGAAACACACTCCCACACTTGCAAAACTCTCAAATACAATAGAAACTCGCATCAGAAGACTTACAGAAAGATACTCAAACGAGAAATTAAAAGATACACAATTGGAATAGTAAAGATACGCAAACGATGTAAAGATACTCAGTTTGAAAGAAACACACTCCCACACTTGCAAAACTCTCAAATACAATAGAAACTCGCATCAGAAGCCTTACAGAAAGATACTCAAACGAGAAATGAAAAGATACACAATTGGAATAGTAAAGATACGCAAACGATGTAAAGATACGCAATTGGAATAGGAAAGATACGCAAATGATGTACAGATACTCAGTTTGAAAGAAACACACTCCCACACTTGTAAAACTCTTAAATACAATAGAAACTCGCATCAGAAGCCTTATAGAAAGATACTCAAACGGGAAATGAAAAGATACACAATTGGAATAGTAAAGATACGTAAACGATGTAAAGATACACAATTGGAATAGGAAAGAAACGCAAACGATATAAAGATACTCAGTTTGAAAGAAACACACTCCCACACTTGCAAAACTCTCAAATACAATAGAAACTCGCATCAGAAGCCTTACAGAAAGATACTCAAACGAGAAATGAAAAGATACACAATTGGAATAGTAAAGATACGCAAACGATGTAAAGATACACAATTGGAATAGTAAAGATACGCAAACGATGTAAAGATACTCAGTTTGAAAGAAACACACTCCCACACTTGAAAAACTCTCAAATACAATAGAAACTCGCATCAGAAGCCTTACAGAAAGATACTGAAACGAGAAATGAAAAGATACACAATTGGAATAGTAAAGATACGCAAACGATGTAAAGATACACAATTGGAGTAGTAAAGATACGCAAACGATGTAAAGATACTCAGTTTGAATGAAACACACTCCCACACTTGCAAAACTCCTAAATACAATAGAAACTCGCATCAGAAGCCTTACAGAAAGATACTCAAACGAGAAATGAAAAGTACACAATTGGAATAGTAAAGATACGCAAACGATGTAAAGATACTCAGTTTGAAAGAAACACACTCCCACACTTGGAAAACTCTCAAATACAATAGAAACTCGCATCAGAAGCCTTACAGAAAGATACTCAAACGAGAAATGAAAAGATACACAATTGGAATAGTAAAGATACGCAAACGATGTAAAGATACACAATTGGAATAGTAAAGATACGCAAACGATGTAAAGATACTCAGTTTGAATGAAACACACTCCCACACTTGCAAAACTCTCAAATACAATAGAAACTCGCATCAGAAGCCTTACAAAAAGATTCTCAAACGAGAAATGAAAAGATACACAATTGGAATAGTAAAGATACGCAAACGATGTAAAGATACACAATTGGAATAGTAAAGATACGCAAACGATGTAAAGATACTCAGTTTGAAAGAAACACACTCCCACACTTGCAAAAATCTTAAATACAATAGAAACTCGCATCAGAAGCCTTACAGAAAGATACTCAAACGAGAAATGAAAAGATACACAATTGGAATAGTAAAGATACGTAAACGATGTAAAGATACACAATTGGAATAGGAAAGAAACGCAAACGATATAAAGATACTCAGTTTGAAAGAAACACACTCCCACACTTGCAAAACTCTCAAATACAATAGAAACTCGCATCAGAAGCCTTACAGAAAGATACTCAAACGAGAAATGAAAAGATACACAATTGGAATAGTAAAGATACGTAAACGATGTAAAGATACACAATTGGAATAGGAAAGAAACGCAAACGATATAAAGATACTCAGTTTGAAAGAAACACACTCCCACACTTGCAAAACTCTCAAATACAATAGAAACTCGCATCAGAAGCCTTACAGAAAGATACTCAAACGAGAAATGAAAAGATACACAATTGGAATAGTAAAGATACGCAAACGATGTAAAGATACACAATTGGAATAGTAAAGATACGCAAACGATTTTAAGTTACTCAGTTTGAAAGAAACACACTCCCACACTTGCAAAACTCTCAAATACAATAGAAACTCGCATCAGAAGCCTTACAGAAAGATACTGAAACGAGAAATGAAAAGATACACAATTGGAATAGTAAAGATACGCAAACGATGTAAAGATACACAATTGGAGTAGTAAAGATACGCAAACGATGTAAAGATACTCAGTTTGAATGAAACACACTCCCACACTTGCAAAACTCCTAAATACAATAGAAACTCGCATCAGAAGCCTTACAGAAAGATACTCAAACGAGAAATGAAAAGATACACAATTGGAATAGTAAAGATACGCAAACGATGTAAAGATACTCAGTTTGAAAGAAACACACTCCCACACTTGGAAAACTCTCAAATACAATAGAAACTCGCATCAGAAGCCTTACAGAAAGATATTCAAACGAGAAATGAAAAGATACACAATTGGAATAGTAAAGATACGCAAACGATGTAAAGATACACAATTGGAATAGTAAAGATACGCAAACGATGTAAAGATACTCAGTTTGAAAGAAACACACTCCCACACTTGCAAAACTCTCAAATACAATAGAAACTCGCATCAGAAGCCTTACAGAAAGATACTGAAACGAGAAATGAAAAGATACACAATTGGAATAGTAAAGATACGCAAACGATGTAAAGATACACAATTGGAGTAGTAAAGATACGCAAACGATGTAAAGATACTCAGTTTGAATGAAACACACTCCCACACTTGCAAAACTCCTAAATACAATAAAAACTCGCATCAGAAGCCTTACAGAAAGATACTCAAACGAGAAATGAAAAGATACACAATTGGAATAGTAAAGATATGCAAACGATGTAAAGATACTCAGTTTGAAAGAAACACACTCCCACACTTGGAAAACTCTCAAATACAATAGAAACTCGCATCAGAAGCCTTACAGAAAGATACTCAAACGAGAAATGAAAAGATACACAATTGGAATAGTAAAGATACGCAAACGATGTAAAGATACACAATTGGAATAGTAAAGATACGCAAACGATGTAAAGATACTCAGTTTGAATGAAACACACTCCCACACTTGCAAAACTCTCAAATACAATAGAAACTCGCATCAGAAGCCTTACAGAAAGATACTCAAACGAGAAATGAAAAGATACACAATTGGAATAGTAAAGATACGCAAACGATGTAAAGATACACAATTGGAATAGTAAAGATACGCAAACGATGTAAAGATACACAATTGGAATAGTAAAGATACGCAAACGATGTAAAGATACTCAGTTTGAAAGAAACACACTCCCACACTTGAAAAACTCTCAAATACAATAGAAACTCGCATCAGAAGCCTTATAGAAAGATACTCAAACGAGAAATGAAAAGATACACAATTGGAATAGTAAAGATACGCAAACGATGTAAAGATACACAATAGGAATAGTAAAGATACGCAAACGATGTAAAGATACTCAGTTTGAAAGAAACACACTCCCACACTTGGAAAACTCTCAAATACAATAGAAACTCGCATCAGAAGCCTTACAGAAAGATACTCAAACGAGAAATGAAAAGATACACAATTGGAATAGTAAAGATACGCAAACGATGTAAAGATACACAATTGGAATAGTAAAGATACGCAAACGATGTAAAGATACTCAGTTTGAATGAAACACACTCCCACACTTGCAAAACTCTCAAATACAATAGAAACTCGCATCAGAAGCCTTACAAAAAGATTCTCAAACGAGAAATGAAAAGATACACAATTGGAATAGTAAAGATACGCAAACGATGTAAAGATACACAATTGGAATAGTAAAGATACGCAAACGATGTAAAGATACTCAGTTTGAAAGAAACACACTCCCACACTTGCAAAAATCTTAAATACAATAGAAACTCGCATCAGAAGCCTTACAGAAAGATACTCAAACGAGAAATGAAAAGATACACAATTGGAATAGTAAAGATACGTAAACGATGTAAAGATACACAATTGGAATAGGAAAGAAACGCAAACGATATAAAGATACTCAGTTTGAAAGAAACACACTCCCACACTTGCAAAACTCTCAAATACAATAGAAACTCGCATCAGAAGCCTTACAGAAAGATACTCAAACGAGAAATGAAAAGATACACAATTGGAATAGTAAAGATACGTAAACGATGTAAAGATACACAATTGGAATAGGAAAGAAACGCAAACGATATAAAGATACTCAGTTTGAAAGAAACACACTCCCACACTTGCAAAACTCTCAAATACAATAGAAACTCGCATCAGAAGCCTTACAGAAAGATACTCAAACGAGAAATGAAAAGATACACAATTGGAATAGTAAAGATACGCAAACGATGTAAAGATACACAATTGGAATAGTAAAGATACGCAAACGATTTTAAGGTACTCAGTTTGAAAGAAACACACTCCCACACTTGCAAAACTCTCAAATACAATAGAAACTCGCATCAGAAGCCTTACAGAAAGATACTGAAACGAGAAATGAAAAGATACACAATTGGAATAGTAAAGATACGCAAACGATGTAAAGATACACAATTGGAGTAGTAAAGATACGCAAACGATGTAAAGATACTCAGTTTGAATGAAACACACTCCCACACTTGCAAAACTCCTAAATACAATAGAAACTCGCATCAGAAGCCTTACAGAAAGATACTCAAACGAGAAATGAAAAGATACACAATTGGAATAGTAAAGATACGCAAACGATGTAAAGATACTCAGTTTGAAAGAAACACACTCCCACACTTGGAAAACTCTCAAATACAATAGAAACTCGCATCAGAAGCCTTACAGAAAGATATTCAAACGAGAAATGAAAAGATACACAATTGGAATAGTAAAGATACGCAAACGATGTAAAGATACACAATTGGAATAGTAAAGATACGCAAACGATGTAAAGATACTCAGTTTGAAAGAAACACACTCCCACACTTGCAAAACTCTCAAATACAATAGAAACTCGCATCAGAAGCCTTACAGAAAGATACTGAAACGAGAAATGAAAAGATACACAATTGGAATAGTAAAGATACGCAAACGATGTAAAGATACACAATTGGATTAGTAAAGATACGCAAACGATGTAAAGATACTCAGTTTGAATGAAACACACTCCCACACTTGCAAAACTCCTAAATACAATAAAAACTCGCATCAGAAGCCTTACAGAAAGATACTCAAACGAGAAATGAAAAGATACACAATTGGAATAGTAAAGATATGCAAACGATGTAAAGATACTCAGTTTGAAAGAAACACACTCCCACACTTGGAAAACTCTCAAATACAATAGAAACTCGCATCAGAAGCCTTACAGAAAGATACTCAAACGAGAAATGAAAAGATACACAATTGGAATAGTAAAGATACGCAAACGATGTAAAGATACACAATTGGAATAGTAAAGATACGCAAACGATGTAAAGATACTCAGTTTGAATGAAACACACTCCCACACTTGCAAAACTCTCAAATACAATAGAAACTCGCATCAGAAGCCTTACAGAAAGATACTCAAACGAGAAATGAAAAGATACACAATTGGAATAGTAAAGATACGCAAACGATGTAAAGATACACAATTGGAATAGTAAAGATACGCAAACGATGTAAAGATACACAATTGGAATAGTAAAGATACGCAAACGATGTAAAGATACTCAGTTTGAAAGAAACACACTCCCACACTTGAAAAACTCTCAAATACAATAGAAACTCGCATCAGAAGCCTTATAGAAAGATACTCAAACGAGAAATGAAAAGATACACAATTGGAATAGTAAAGATACGCAAACGATGTAAAGATACACAATAGGAATAGTAAAGATACGCAAACGATGTAAAGATACTCAGTTTGAAAGAAACACACTCCCACACTTGGAAAACTCTCAAATACAATAGAAACTCGCATCAGAAGCCTTACAGAAAGATACTCAAACGAGAAATGAAAAGATACACAATTGGAATAGTAAAGATACGCAAACGATGTAAAGATACACAATTGGAATAGTAAAGATACGCAAACGATGTAAAGATACTCAGTTTGAATGAAACACACTCCCACACTTGCAAAACTCTCAAATACAATAGAAACTCGCATCAGAAGCCTTACAAAAAGATTCTCAAACGAGAAATGAAAAGATACACAATTGGAATAGTAAAGATACGCAAACGATGTAAAGATACACAATTGGAATAGTAAAGATACGCAAACGATGTAAAGATACTCAGTTTGAAAGAAACACACTCCCACACTTGCAAAAATCTTAAATACAATAGAAACTCGCATCAGAAGCCTTACAGAAAGATACTCAAACGAGAAATGAAAAGATACACAATTGGAATAGTAAAGATACGTAAACGATGTAAAGATACACAATTGGAATAGGAAAGAAACGCAAACGATATAAAGATACTCAGTTTGAAAGAAACACACTCCCACACTTGCAAAACTCTCAAATACAATAGAAACTCGCATCAGAAGCCTTACAGAAAGATACTCAAACGAGAAATGAAAAGATACACAATTGGAATAGTAAAGATACGTAAACGATGTAAAGATACACAATTGGAATAGGAAAGAAACGCAAACGATATAAAGATACTCAGTTTGAAAGAAACACACTCCCACACTTGCAAAACTCTCAAATACAATAGAAACTCGCATCAGAAGCCTTACAGAAAGATACTCAAACGAGAAATGAAAAGATACACAATTGGAATAGTAAAGATACGCAAACGATGTAAAGATACACAATTGGAATAGTAAAGATACGCAAACGATTTTAAGGTACTCAGTTTGAAAGAAACACACTCCCACACTTGCAAAACTCTCAAATACAATAGAAACTCGCATCAGAAGCCTTACAGAAAGATACTGAAACGAGAAATGAAAAGATACACAATTGGAATAGTAAAGATACGCAAACGATGTAAAGATACAGAATTGGAGTAGTAAAGATACGCAAACGATGTAAAGATACTCAGTTTGAATGAAACACACTCCCACACTTGCAAAACTCCTAAATACAATAGAAACTCGCATCAGAAGCCTTACAGAAAGATACTCAAACGAGAAATGAAAAGATACACAATTGGAATAGTAAAGATACGCAAACGATGTAAAGATACTCAGTTTGAAAGAAACACACTCCCACACTTGGAAAACTCTCAAATACAATAGAAACTCGCATCAGAAGCCTTACAGAAAGATATTCAAACGAGAAATGAAAAGATACACAATTGGAATAGTAAAGATACGCAAACGATGTAAAGATACACAATTGGAATAGTAAAGATACGCAAACGATGTAAAGATACTCAGTTTGAAAGAAACACACTCCCACACTTGCAAAACTCTCAAATACAATAGAAACTCGCATCAGAAGCCTTACAGAAAGATACTGAAACGAGAAATGAAAAGATACACAATTGGAATAGTAACGATACGCAAACGATGTAAAGATACACAATTGGAATAGGAAAGAAACGCAAACGATATAAAGATACTCAGTTTGAAAGAAACACACTCCCACACTTGCAAAACTCTCAAATACAATAGAAACTCGCATCAGAAGCCTTACAGAAAGATACTCAAACGAGAAATGAAAAGATACACAATTGGAATAGTAAAGATACGTAAACGATGTAAAGATACTCAGTTTGAAAGAAACACACTCCCGCACTTGCAAAACTCTCAAATACAATAGAAACTCGCATCAGAAGCCTTACAGAAAGATACTCAAACGAGAAATGAAAAGATACACAATTGGAATAGTAAAGATACGCAAACGATGTAAAGATACACAATTGGAATAGTAAAGATACGCAAACGATGTAAAGATACTCAGTTTGAATGAAACACACTCCCACACTTGCAAAACTCTCAAATACAATAGAAACTCGCATCAGAAGCCTTACAGAAAGATACTCAAACGAGAAATGAAAAGATACACAATTGGAATAGTAAAGATACGCAAACGATGTAAAGATACACAATTGGAATAGTAAAGATACGCAAACGATGTAAAGATACACAATTGGAATAGTAAAGATACGCAAACGATGTAAAGATACTCAGTTTGAAAGAAACACACTCCCACACTTGAAAAACTCTCAAATACAATAGAAACTCGCATCAGAAGCCTTATAGAAAGATACTCAAACGAGAAATGAAAAGATACACAATTGGAATAGTAAAGATACGCAAACGATGTAAAGATACACAATAGGAATAGTAAAGATACGCAAACGATGTAAAGATACTCAGTTTGAAAGAAACACACTCCCACACTTGCAAAACTCTCAAATACAATAGAAACTCGCATCAGAAGCCTTACAGAAAGATACTCAAACGAGAAATGAAAAGATACACAATTGGAATAGTAAAGATACGCAAACGATGTAAAGATACACAATTGGAATAGTAAAGATACGCAAACGATGTAAAGATACTCAGTTTGAAAGAAACACACTCCCGCACTTGCAAAACTCTCAAATACAATAGAAACTCGCATCAGAAGCCTTACATAAAGATACTCAAACGAGAAATGAAAAGATACACAATTGGAATAGTAAAGATACGCAAACGATGTAAAGATACACAATTGGAATAGTAAAGATACGCAAACGATGTAAAGATACTCAGTTTGAAAGAAACACACTCCCACACTTGCAAAACTCTCAAATTCAATAGAAACTCGCATTAGAAAGCCTTACAGAAAGATACTCAAACGAGAAATGAAAAGATACACAATTGGATTAGTAAAGATACGCAAACGATGTAAAGATACTCAGTTTGAAAGAAACACACTCCCGCACTTGCAAAACTCTCAAATACAATAGAAACTCGCATCAGAAGCCTTACAGAAAGATACTCAAACGAGAAATGAAAAGATACACAATTGGAATAGTAAAGATACGCAAACGATGTAAAGATACACAATTGGAATAGGAAAGATACGCAAACGATGTAAAGATACTCAGTTTGAAAGAAACACACTCCCACACTTGCAAAACTCTCAAATACAATAGAAACTCGCATCAGAAGCCTTAAAGAAAGATACTCAAACGAGAAATGAAAAGATACACAATTGGAATAGTAAAGATACGCAAACGATGTAAAGATACACAATTGGACTAGTAAAGATACGCAAACGATGTAAAGATACTCAGTTTGAATGAAACACACTCCTACACTTGCAAAACTCCTAAATACAATAGAAACTCGCATCAGAAGCCTTACAGAAAGATACTGAAACAAGAAATGAAAAGATACACAATTGGAATAGTAAAGATACGCAAACGATGTAAAGATACTCCATTGGAATAGTAAAGATACGCAAACGATGTAAAGATACTCAGTTTGAAAGAAACACACTCCCAAACTTGCAAAACTCTCAAATACTATAGAAACTCGCATCAGAAGCCTTACAGAAAGATACTCAAACGAGAAATGAAAAGATACACAATTGGAATAGTAAAGATACGCAAACGATGTAAAGATACACAATTGGAATAGTAAAGATACGCAAACGATGTAAAGATACTCAGTTTGAATGAAACACACTCCCACACTTGCAAAACTCTCAAATACAATAGAAACTCGCATCAGAAGCTGATAGGAGCACTTTGTGCTACGTTCTTAATATGTTTCTACCTCCAATTGTACTTTGCTTAACCCTTATTGTTGTAATATCGAGTCATTGAGTCACAATAGGAGTCTTGGATGGTTATGGATGTGTTTTTGTGCTTACACGAGTTAAAAACGAAGAATTGGTCTAGAGTCCTAGTTTGAGTAGGAATCCTTATAGGACCAGGAAACCTAGTTGAATTAGGAGTCTTCATCTTTCGACGTTTTGGTCGCATTGGCGATATCTTGAGAGTCATGTTTGCATTAGGAATCCTTGTTAGACTAGGAAACGTACCATTTTGGAAAGTCCTACTTGAACTCAAACTCTTATTACGAAACTTTCCTAAATGAACTTCCTTGTTCTAGTAACTTTCTTATTCTAGTAAGTTTCCTTTTTTGCAAATTAGAAACTTTCCTAATCTAGTTGAGCTCATCTATTTCATATGTCTTTTTAAGACAACTATTGTCTAGATTAAGACATGAATTTCGAATGAATTATCTTTTACTTATGTTATTCTTTTCTTATTTTTAGATTTGAAGAGATAATTCAAGGAGGGAATTAAGGAGGCCGTGTACTACATGGAGAAGGAGTCCTATGCCGAGCTACCATTCAGGTTTTAAAGGGAGATTAATTTCAGAATTTTGGAGATAATATCTAGAGAAAAAGAAGGAGTTTCAGTCGTGCTATCCTTCCATTCAATCAAAGAGAGCCGTGCCCTATCTATTCAGCTTGTGAAGGAAGCTTTTCCGTGCCTATCATTCAGCAAAATACAAGGAGAGTCCAGCCCATGTAACCCTAGAGAAATAAGGAGATAAAGACTGAATTTTCGCAGGAACAAGGGCAGCCATTCGATGCATTCATTGAGGAGAGATCACAGCCATGTATTGATGGACCAAGCAGCCCAAAACCGAGCAGCCTCTCCTCCCTTGGTTCCTCTATATATAGCTCGGCCTCCCTTCATAAAAGGGATCTCCATTCTCTCACAAAGCTAGCCGAATTGCTGCCCAAACACAACCAGAAAATTCAAGCCACAAAACCTTCATCCATCATCACCAAACCGTGCTCATCTTCCTCCTCTCCCAAATCGAATCCATTCTTGCCGAATCCTAGAAGGTTTCTAAAGTGTGATTCATCCATGGCTTGTAATTTTTCTTTTGGTTTTCTGAAATTTTCGATTTCATTGTATGAATTCTTGGATGTGATTTTCGGTTTTATATATGAAGAACATAAATTCAGACTTCTTTGGTTTTATGTTTTGATTGTATGAATTCATGAGATTTGTATGTTTGCTGTGTATAATGATATAGGGGCAGTAGGTTTCGAAATAATTTTAGGTTTTATTTCAATTAGTTCCTTGAACTTATACATCTAAATCAATGCTTGAGGAAGCCAAGGCCATGGTTCTCCTAGGGTTGCGATTTAATTCACCAAAGTGTTCTTCGATTGAATATGCGCTTCGTGTTTCAATTATGGATACTTATAAAGGGCTGTGATAGTTCTAGGAATTTGCATGCTTAATCAAGATGAGTGACGCCATGCTTGCTTACATGTCTCCAATTCGACTTAATGTGCTTATGTGCTACTTTGTGTTTAACTAGTACGCTTCGTTATGTTGAACTCTTTTTAGCATATGTTTAGGATTGAACGCTTCGTTGATTCTAGATAAATAAGAGGTCTTAACGATTAGATGAACCGCTTCGGACTCTAATTAGAATTGGAATTGAAATGGACTTAAGAAGAATCGAAAATACTTGCTGCCTATATGTTGTTCTATGCATGTCATACATGTTTCTTGAGTAGAATTCGTGTTTTGGTTATGTGATGAATGGTTGATCAATTGTATATAAGTAATTTAGGATTTATTTTAAGTAGTAGTTTTAGAATCCAACTCAAATCCCCCAATAACATGATAAGTGTTGAGGCCCTTTTGATTCCCCGGACTGAACGATCCCTGCTTATTCTATACTAACGATGATGTTTTTCAGGGTATTTTATAGACGTTTTAACCGAACGCTCTATCATTTTGGCGCCGTTGCCGGGGAATTGATTAATTCTCAATGCTTTGAAGTGTTAATCTTATGTTATATTGTGAATTGTATAAGTGTATATTGGTTTTTATGTTTCTGTGAATAGTGATCGGAAATTTGGTTCCTGTGAATAGTAATTCGAAGGATTCGAAAAAAAAAAAAAAAAAAAAAAAAAAAAAAAAAATTTTGTGTGTGTGGAAAGTTGTTTTTTGTTTTATTGTTGTAGTAGTATGCCTATAGGAAACTTATTACACATAGTAATTTTTTTTTTTTTAGGGAAGCTAAATGTTTATTTATGCGAGGTTTATTGTAAGTTATAAGGTGAACGGAATAGGTAAAGTCCATTTTGTTAATACTAGCCTTAACCCTCCATTTGTACCTTGCAAAGGTCACTTGGGGTTGAGGGCGGCTTTTATTAACACTTTGGGGCCAGTCTAACACACAAAGTTGTTCCGAGCTGAGTAAGGGGCTATGCTATTTTCATTACCCTGGTTCAAGGTTTACAAAATTGGATCTCAGAGGCCCATAGACTGACATACATCTCGGTGATGGAGTCGATTGGGAAAGCATCCTTTCGAGGTTGTGGCCCCCGTGGTGTCCAACAAATGAGTCCTGCCTTGTGACTATCTCTGATTCTAGCTATCAAGCCTTCTGAAACAAAGGAATGAGTTTGTGTCTAGACGACGTACTTAGGCCGCACGTCCACCTCACTTTATAACTTAGAAGATAACGTTGTATAAATAGATGTATATAGTTTCAAAAGAAAATGATGTTCTAATTTTTAAGGTATATCGGATAAAGCAAGACCCTTACCTTGGGCTGTTTCAGTCCATTGCACAGTTAGCTCCTCTGCTCCACGTACCTTAAAAGTTAGGATTGTGTGTGAATAAAATCAATTAGACTTAGTTATACCCCTACACTTGTGATTTTCGAAATATAGAAGAAAAGAAACAAAGAAAACGAAATTGAACAAAGATATAAAGAGAGTGACGTTTTGTAAAGGAAGAGAACGAAAATTTGTAATTTAAAGGAAGAAGAAGTTTATATTTACTTATACTTGTATTTCATATGTTGTAGAGATACTAATATATATGTGTTCTTTTCAGGCTAATGAATGTCCAAGATTACTGGTTGGTCCGAAGAGATTAGTGCACGCCTGAAAAGAATTCAGCCTCCATCTCAGTTCGATAACGTATCCATTGAATCAGATTCATTTCACGAAGAGAAAGAGTTTGGGTCCATTTCGCCATTTCCAAGTGCAACAAGTTGTAGTGGGCTCAATCCTTTGTTCTTTGAGGATCCGGAGTTAGAATTGTTGACAAGCCCATTTCCATTAGCCCAGTTGAATTTCGATCTACCCGATCCAAAACTTGAAAATCAAGAAGAAGTAATGGCATCAATTAGAGAACAAAATGGTCAAGTTGAAGGAGCAGTTGGTGGGACAGCACCCTCTAACATTGCATATCCTGTTCCACAAGAGGGCAAGACTAGTGATTTCGTTTTAAAGAGTGGGTTTCTACATCATTTACCCAAGTTTCATGGTCTTTCTGGTGAGGATCCTAATCAACATCTCACCTTGTTCCAATTCAACTGTGAGACTATGTGCCCAAGAGGAGCAGACATTCAGATTGTGAAGATGCGAGCATTTCCTTACTCATTGGAGGACCGTGCTCAGAAATGGTTATTTGAGGTGCCAACTGGTAGGATCACTTCTTGGACCACTATGGTGAACGAATTCTTATCCAAGTATTTTCCATCTTCAAGAGTTACTCACATAAGGAAGCAGATCACCGGTATCAAGCAAGGCCCCGATGAGTCGTTTTACAACTACTATGAGAGATTCAGGTCTCTTATAGCATCATGTCCAGCTCATGGCATTAGGGAAGGTCTACTCCTTCAATACTTTTATGAAGGCCTTCTACAAATGGAAAGGGAGTTCCTTGATTCAGCTGCTGGTGGATCGTTCTTGGACAAGAGCAATGTCATGGCAAAAGATCTTTTGGAGAAGAGAGCAATGAACAACCAACAGTTTGGGACATCTGCAAGTGCTACAAGGCAGGTGCATGAGACTCACTCCAGTTCAAACTCTGCTCTAGAGGACAAGGTAGACAAGTTGTCCAAGATGATGAGCCATTTCATGAAGTCTAGTGGAGCTCAAGTGTGTGGAATATGTACGGAGGGGCATCCTACTGATCAGTGTCCTCAAGTTGCATCTAGTGGAGGGTATGAGGAAGTCAATGCCCTTGGTTATCAAGGAGGTCAGAGGTACAATCCATATTCAAACACCTACAATCCTGGCCTACGTGATCATCCTAACTTTCGGTGGTCCAACAATGAGAATGTACTAAGGCCACATCAGAATCAAATGCAATTTGGGCCTCGTCCGGGTGGTTTGTTTAGACCACAAGCTCCACTACTCAATGTACCACCTCCAAATGTGGCTGCTACTCCGAATTATGATGAGTTGTTGAAATCCTTAGCTGCTGGGCAAAGTCAGTTGAACACCGTTACACAAACATTGGTTGTGGGTCAACAAGCAAATAGCAAGGACATTGCGGAGCTGAAAACGCATATGGGCCAGGTAGTGGACTTCATGGGCCGATTTTCTGAGCAAGGGAAGCTGCCTAGTGGTGTCATACCCAACCCAAGAAATGAGCAAGCCCAAGCTATCATAACAAGGAGTGGGCTTGAGCTAAAGGAGAGCCCAAATGTTGCAAAAAAGGCCCATACAGCCCATGACCAAGAAAGTGACGAATTTCCTATGAAGATGAACTTGGAGAAGGATCCAGCTACCTCCAAGAAGGAGATGGTGCCGCCCCATGATGCACCCAAAGGTACAATTCCTAACTCAAGTGGTTTAGTTAAAACTAACCCTATTTTGTGTGTACCTTTCCCTTCTAGGTTTGCAAAGAGCAAGAAGGACAAATCTGATGAGGAGGTATTGGAAGTCTTTAGGAAGGTGGAAGTTAACCTTCCTTTGTTGGAGTGCATCAAGCAAATTCCCAAGTATGCGAAATTTCTTAAGGAGCTTTGCACTTCAAGAAGGAAGACTAGGGAGGAGAAGGTAGTGAAGATGAATGAGACAGTTTCAGCTGTCATCCAAAGGAAGCTACCCCCTAAGATGAAGGACCCCGGAAGTTTCTCTGTCCCATGCAAAATTGGTAACACGTTATTTGAAAATGTTATGCTTGATCTAGGTGCCTCAATAAATGTTATGCCTTATAATGTTTATCAATCACTAGGATTAGGACCTTTAAAGAATGATAACGTGATTATTCAATTAGCTGATCGATCTAACAAGTACCCTAAGGGGTATGTTGATGATGTCCTTGTGCAGGTTAGTCACCTTATTTTCCCTGCAGATTTTTATGTGCTAGACATGGAGGTATCACCCTTGGAGACAACTCCACTGCTTTTGGGGAGACCATTCATGAGAACTGCTAGGACATGCATCGATGTGGCCAATGGGAGTTTATCAATGGAATTTGATGGAGATGTTATCAGTTTCAATGTTTTTGAGGCAATGAAATACCCAGTTTTTGACCTTAACTCGTGTTTTGCTATTGATGTTGTTGAATCTATTGCGCAGGTTATGTCAGAAACGTTGGAAGCATAGCAATTAGCTATGGAGCAAGGGGCCGGATTTGACAAGCATGGGGACCGTGTCCCAAGAGAGGAGTGGGCTGATCTTGAGCCCAAGATTTTCGAAATTCTTTGTGAGCTTGAAGCTCAACCGTTCAAAAGGTATCCCTCTTTCTTGTCAATTCCCATTTCCACTAACAAATTGTTACCATCTGTGGTTCAGACCCCAAAGTTAGATTTGAAGCAGCTTCCAGATCATTTGAAGTATGTGTACCTTGGAAAGGATGATACTCTACCAGTTATTGTGTCATCAACGCTGAGTGAGCAGCAGGAAGCTAGATTGATTGATGTGCTTAAGAGGAACAAGACCGCTATTGGATGGACTTTGGCGGATATCAAGGGAATCAGCCCTACAACTTGTGTTCATAGGATACTATTAGAGGATGGCGCCAAGCCTACACGTGATGCTCAAAGGAGATTGCACCCACCAATGATGAAAATCGTGAAAGATGAGGTGATCAAGCTGCTTGATTGTGGAGTGATCTATCCCATCTCGGACAGTCGGTGGATTTCGCCAGTGCAAGTTGTGCCTAAGAAGAGTGGGGTGACTGTTGTGAAAAATGAGGCGAATGAGTTAGTACCCCAGAGGTTGGTGACCGGTCATAGGATGTGCATTGATTATAGGAAGCTGAATGCTACAACACGCAAGGATCACATGCCTTTGCCGTTCATGGACCAGATGTTGGAAAGATTAGCCGGGCACAAGTTCTTTTGTTTTCTAGATGGGTATAGTGGCTACAACCAGATATGCATTCATCCGGAAGATCAAGAGAAGACGACATTTACATGTCCATTTGGCACTTTTGCCTATCGACGCATGCCCTTTGGGTTGTGCAACGCACCAGGTACGTTTCAGCGATGTATGCTTGCTATTTTCTCTGATTTTATCGAAAATATCATTGAAGTTTTTATGGATGACTTTAGTGTTTATGGTAAAAACTTTGATGCATGTTTAGAGAATTTAGAGTTAATATTGAAAAGGTGTGTAGAAACTAACCTTGTGCTTAATTGGGAAAAATGCCACTTCATGGTTAATCAAGGGATAGTTTTGGGACATATTGTATCTGCTAAGGGTATTCAGGTAGACAAGGCTAAGGTTGATATTGTGCATCACTTACCCTCTCCCACAACTGTGAGAGAGGTTCGTTCTTTCCTTGGTCATGCAGGATTTTATAGGAGATTCATCAAGGATTTTTCCATGGTGGCGAGACCTATGTGTACCCTATTGCAGAAGGATATGCCGTTCATATGGGATGATGCATGTGAAAAAGCGTTTGTGAAGTTGAAGGAGTTGTTGACTAGTGCACCCATCATTTGTCCTCCGGATTGGAACCTGCCCTTTGAGTTGATGTGCGATGCTTCGGATTATGCAGTTGGGGCGGTGTTGGGCCAAAGAAGAGAAAAGAAGCCCGTAGTGATCTACTATGCGTCTAGGACTCTTAATGAGGCCCAGATGAATTATTCGACTACGGAAAAAGAACTTTTGGCTGTAATATTTGCTTTAGACAAATTTCGATCATATCTTTTGCATTCTAAAGTTGTTGTGTATTCTGACCATGCAGCCTTAAGGTATTTGATGACAAAGAAGGATGCTAAGCCCAGATTGATCCGATGGATTCTATTGATTCAAGAGTTTGACCTTGAGATTCGAGACAAGAAGGGAAGTGAGAATGTGGTGGCTGATCATTTGAGTAGGATCGTGCGAGATGAGGAAAGAGAGCCACTACGTGAGACTTTCCCAGATGAGCAACTCTTTGGGATAGAGGTAAGTGTGCCTTGGTATGCCGATATTGTCAATTATTTAGTTACTAAGGATTTTCCTAGTACACTTTCGCATGCTAATAAGGTTAAATTGAAGAAAATGGCTAGATACTATATTTGGGATGAACCGTATTTATGGAAACAATGTAGTGATCAAGTCATTAGGAGATGTGTCCCAGAGAATGAGCATAGGTCGATTCTTAACTTCTGTCATAGTGAGGCATGTGGAGGTCATTTTGGGCCTCGTAGAACAGCTTTAAAGGTGTTGGAATGTGGTTTCTATTGGCCTTCTATTTTCAAGGATGCATATTTGTTTTGTGTTTCTTGTGATAGGTGTCAACGGACTGGTAATATTGGTAAGAGAGATCAAATGCCCTTATCCCCCATTATAATTGTCGAAATTTTTGATGTGTGGGGCATTGATTTCATGGGTCCATTTCCTTCATCTAGAGGTTTCTTGTATATCTTGTTAGCTGTTGATTATGTGTCGAAGTGGGTGGAAGCAAAAGCCACCCGAACTAATGATTCGAAAGTGGTTGCAGGTTTCTTGAGAACTAACATATTCTGCAGGTTTGGAGTACCAAGAGTTTTGATAAGTGATGGAGGTTCTCATTTCTGCAACCGGACAATTGAGGCATTGCTTAAGAAGTATGGAGTAACCCACAAGGTTTCGACACCATATCATCCTCAAACAAGTGGCATGGCAGAAGTGTCCAACAGAGAGATCAAGGGAATTCTGGAGAAAACTGTAGGTCCAACAAGGAAGGATTGGAGTGATCGATTAGATGATGCATTATGGGCCTACAGGACTGCGTACAAGACGCCTATTGGGATGTCACCATTCAGATTGGTGTATGGGAAGGCATGTCACCTTCCAGTGGAGTTAGAGCACAGAGCATGGTGGGCGGTGAAGACATTCAACATGGACAAGGATGCAGCTGGTCTTCATAGGAAATTGCAGCTCAATGAGCTTGAGGAGATACGAAATGACGCCTATGATGCTGCATGGATTTACAAGGAGAAAACGAGAGCTTATCATGACAAGATGATTCGTGGGAAAGAGTTTGTAGTTGGTCAAAAAGTTCTTTTATTCCATTCTAGACTTAAACTTTTTCCTGGAAAATTACGTTCTCGTTGGGTTGGTCCATTTGTTGTTACTAATGTGTTTGCTCATGGTGCTATTGAAATTAAAAGTGACAAAACAGGTCAGACATTCAAGGTGAATGGGCATCGACTTAAGCCCTACTTTGAACCTTTTGAGGAGCACACGTATGAGGAGACGAGTGTGAGAGATGCGCCAACAGATGTATGAGCATGAGAGAGTATAGGCTGAGAGACTTTAAAACTCAAGCGCTGCATGGGAGGCAACCCATTTCAACCGTACCTGTGGAGGAGTCGTCTACGGGAGTTTGCATTTTCTTATCCCTTCACTCTTATGGTTGAATTGTATATGTATTGATGTGTGATCTTATTCTCTACTTATGAATTACATTCTGATTATTGAGCTTACATTGAGGACAATGTAATTTTCTAAGTGTGGGGTAGGGTTGCATGATCATTGTTTGCTGATTTTTGCTTTGATTTCATGATATAAACGAAAAAAGAAAGAAAAAATTCGTAAAAATGTTAGAAAATTCGAAAAAAATGTGTTGTTTTGAGTCTTAGGATGCCCCTAAAGTCTAGGATGATTATATCTCTAAATGCATAGATGATGGTTTTGCATTTCATAAGAATTGAATTGTAAGTTTCATTGATAATGTGGATTTGGTATGAACATGTGAGAGTTGATTGAATGTAATATGACATACATGTTTGGTTAGTTTAAGTCCATAACAACCTGTGAGTTTTTGAGCCTATATATGCTTTCTTCTTGAGTGATAATATGAAATTTCGTGATTGTTTTGTGAACCTCATTATTCTTTGCATATTCAATGACTATGTGTCGTAGCTTTTAATGGACTCTAGAATTTACTAGAACTCATCTTTTGTGATTGTTGAAACTTTTAAGTCATAAAATGCTCTGATTTTGAAAGGGATTTATGGATCATTTCTAGGATTACCACCACTTTAGCCAAACAGCCATGTATCCCTATATGTGCCCTGTTTGGGACCCCTTAGTTGAACCCCATTTGAGCCTACATTGAGCCTTTTCTTCATCACCTATATTATCTCCATGCTTAGTATAGTTATCTCTACCTTGTCCTATAGACTTGGCAGAACTATTTTTGAGATGATGTTGTGATGATGCATGAAATAAGTGTGGGGTGGAAGACATGAGAAAAGAAAATATGAACAAGCTTTTAAGCAAATGCCGAAAAAAGAAAAGGAAAAAATGATGATGAATGAAAAAATGATGAGATCGGCAATACATGAAAAGGAAAGAAAAGATGTTGTCTTCCAGTTGTGATTTGGAGTTGAGTTGAATTGAAGGTCTAAAAAAGTTTATTTGACCTTTGTCCATGTTCACTTTGTGGTTAAAATGATGTTTGGGCCCAACTTGTTATATTTGGCCATTGATGGTGTGTGGTGTCATAAGGATGGTGTTTACTCTGCTAAGTCTATAGGATTACCTTTGTGATTCCTTGATATTCCATGCCTTTAGCTAAGCCTAACCATTCACCCTTATCAAATGATCCTAATGATTCTTAAAATGAGCAAATCTTGGTTTGTGGAGACGATCACAAGAGTTGAGCATATGGTTTTGGTCCATTTGTGCACTTAGTTGTTAAATGAGGTTTTCCTTTTGTTATTCACAAAGTGCTTTCATTTGATGAAATATGCAGGCTATTTGATGCTTTATTATCCGTTCTCTTGCATATACTTGTGTGTGAATCATAACCATGAATCTGAGTGAAAAGAAGAGAGTATGCCTTGTGAGGAGGATTGGATTGACTAAACATGTTATGTGCCTATTGTCTCATTTCTTACTTATTCATACTATGAAACATGTTTATGAAACTTGGAATTTATGTGCTTACATTCAAATGCTTAAACTTGAAAGCTATGTGTTTTGAGATTCTGAGACAATCATTTAGGGGCAATAGAGTTTTGTGTAGTTTTGTTTTGTTTTGCTAAGGGACTAGCAAAAGCCAAGTGTGGGGTAGTTGATAGGAGCACTTTGTGCTACGTTCTTAATATGTTTCTACCTCCAATTGTACTTTGCTTAACCCTTATTGTTGTAATATCGAGTCATTGAGTCACAATAGGAGTCTTGGATGGTTATGGATGTGTTTTTGTGCTTACACGAGTTAAAAACGAAGAATTGGTCTAGAGTCCTAGTTTGAGTAGGAATCCTTATAGGACCAGGAAACCTAGTTGAATTAGGAGTCTTCATCTTTCGACGTTTTGGTCGCATTGGCGATATCTTGAGAGTCATGTTTGCATTAGGAATCCTTGTTAGACTAGGAAACGTACCATTTTGGAAAGTCCTACTTGAACTCAAACTCTTATTACGAAACTTTCCTAAATGAACTTCCTTGTTCTAGTAACTTTCTTATTCTAGTAAGTTTCCTTTTTTGCAAATTAGAAACTTTCCTAATCTAGTTGAGCTCATCTATTTCATATGTCTTTTTAAGACAACTATTGTCTAGATTAAGACATGAATTTCGAATGAATTATCTTTTACTTATGTTATTCTTTTCTTATTTTCAGATTTGAAGAGATAATTCAAGGAGGGAATTAAGGAGGCCGTGTACTACATGGAGAAGGAGTCCTATGCCGAGCTACCATTCAGGTTTTAAAGGGAGATTAATTTCAGAATTTTGGAGATAATATCTAGAGAAAAAGAAGGAGTTTCAGTCGTGCTATCCTTCCATTCAATCAAAGAGAGCCGTGCCCTATCTATTCAGCTTGTGAAGGAAGCTTTTCCGTGCCTATCATTCAGCAAAATACAAGGAGAGTCCAGCCCATGTAACCCTAGAGAAATAAGGAGATAAAGACTGAATTTTCGCAGGAACAAGGGCAGCCATTCGATGCATTCATTGAGGAGAGATCACAGCCATGTATTGATGGACCAAGCAGCCCAAAACCGAGCAGCCTCTCCTCCCTTGGTTCCTCTATATATAGCTCGGCCTCCCTTCATAAAAGGGATCTCCATTCTCTCACAAAGCTAGCCGAATTGCTGCCCAAACACAACCAGAAAATTCAAGCCACAAAACCTTCATCCATCATCACCAAACCGTGCTCATCTTCCTCCTCTCCCAAATCGAATCCATTCTTGCCGAATCCTAGAAGGTTTCTAAAGTGTGATTCATCCATGGCTTGTAATTTTTCTTTTGGTTTTCTGAAATTTTCGATTTCATTGTATGAATTCTTGGATGTGATTTTCGGTTTTATATATGAAGAACATAAATTCAGACTTCTTTGGTTTTATGTTTTGATTGTATGAATTCATGAGATTTGTATGTTTGCTGTGTATAATGATATAGGGGCAGTAGGTTTCGAAATAATTTTAGGTTTTATTTCAATTAGTTCCTTGAACTTATACATCTAAATCAATGCTTGAGGAAGCCAAGGCCATGGTTCTCCTAGGGTTGCGATTTAATTCACCAAAGTGTTCTTCGATTGAATATGCGCTTCGTGTTTCAATTATGGATACTTATATAGGGCTGTGATAGTTCTAGGAATTTGCATGCTTAATCAAGATGAGTGACGCCATGCTTGCTTACATGTCTCCAATTCGACTTAATGTGCTTATGTGCTACTTTGTGTTTAACTAGTACGCTTCGTTATGTTGAACTCTTTTTAGCATATGTTTAGGATTGAACGCTTCGTTGATTCTAGATAAATAAGAGGTCTTAACGATTAGATGAACCGCTTCGGACTCTAATTAGAATTGGAATTGAAATGGACTTAAGAAGAATCGAAAATACTTGCTGCCTATATGTTGTTCTATGCATGTCATACATGTTTCTTGAGTAGAATTCGTGTTTTGGTTATGTGATGAATGGTTGATCAATTGTATATAAGTAATTTAGGATTTATTTTAAGTAGTAGTTTTAGAATCCAACTCAAATCCCCCAATAACATGATAAGTGTTGAGGCCCTTTTGATTCCCCGGACTGAACGATCCCTGCTTATTCTATACTAACGATGATGTTTTTCAGGGTATTTTATAGACGTTTTAACCGAACGCTCTATCAGAAGCCCTACAGAAAGATACTCAAACGAGAAATGAAAAGATACACAATTGGAATAGTAAAGATACGCAAACGATGTAAAGATACTCAGTTTGAAAGAAACACACTCCCACACTTGCAAAACTCTCAAATTCAATAGAAACTCGCATCATAAAGCCTTACAGAAAGATACTCAAACGAGAAATGAAAAGATACACAATTGGAATAGTAAAGATACGCAAACGATGTAAAGATACACAATTGGAATAGTAAATATACGCAAACGATGTAAAGATACTCAGTTTGAAAGAAACACACTCCCACACTTGCAAAACTCTCAAATACAATGGAAACTCGCATCAGAAGCCTTACAGAAAGATACTCAAACGAGAAATGAAAAGATACACAATTGGAATAGTAAAGATACGCAAACGATGTAAAGATACTCCATTGGAATAGTAAAGATACGCAAACGATGTAAAGATACTCAGTTTGAAAGAAACACACTCCCACACTTGCAAAACTCTCAAATACAATAGAAACTCGCATCAGAAGCCTTACAGAAAGATACTCAAACGAGAAATGAAAAGATACACAATTGGAATAGTAAAGATACGCAAACGATGTAAAGATACACAATTGGAATAGTAAAGATACGCAAACGATGTAAAGATACTCAGTTTGAATGAAACACACTCCCACACTTGCAAAACTCTCAAATACAATAGAAACTCGCATCAGAAGCCCTACAGAAAGATACTCAAACGAGAAATGAAAAGATACACAATTGGAATAGTAAAGATACGCAAACGATGTAAAGATACTCAGTTTGAAAGAAACACACTCCCACACTTGCAAAACTCTCAAATTCAATAGAAACTCGCATCATAAAGCCTTACAGAAAGATACTCAAACGAGAAATGAAAAGATACACAATTGGAATAGTAAAGATACGCAAACGATGTAAAGATACACAATTGGAATAGTAAATATACGCAAACGATGTAAAGATACTCAGTTTGAAAGAAACACACTCCCACACTTGCAAAACTCTCAAATACAATGGAAACTCGCATCAGAAGCCTTACAGAAAGATACTCAAACGAGAAATGAAAAGATACACAATTGGAATAGTAAAGATACGCAAACGATGTAAAGATACACAATTGGAATAGGAAAGATACGCAAACAATGTAAAGATACTCAGTTTGAAAGAAACACACTCCCACACTTGCAAAACTCTCAAATACAATAGAAACTCGTATCAGAAGCCTTACAGAAAGATACTCAAACGAGAAATTAAAAGATACACAATTGGAATAGTAAAGATACGCAAACGATGTAAAGATACACAATTGGAATAGTAAAGATACGCAAACGATGTAAAGATACTCAGTTTGAAAGAAACACACTCCCACACTTGCAAAACTCTCAAATACAATAGAAACTCGCATCAGAAGCCTTACAGAAAGATACTCAAACGAGAAATGAAAAGATACACAATTGGAATAGTAAAGATACGCAAACGATGTAAAGATACGCAATTGGAATAGGAAAGATACGCAAATGATGTACAGATACTCAGTTTGAAAGAAACACACTCCCACACTTGTAAAACTCTTAAATACAATAGAAACTCGCATCAGAAGCCTTATAGATAGATACTCAAACGGGAAATGAAAAGATACACAATTGGAATAGGAAAGATACGTAAACGATGTAAAGATACACAATTGGAATAGGAAAGAAACGCAAACGATATAAAGATACTCAGTTTGAAAGAAACACACTCCCACACTTGCAAAACTCTCAAATACAATAGAAACTCGCATCAGAAGCCTTACAGAAAGATACTCAAACGAGAAATGAAAAGATACACAATTGGAATAGTAAAGATACGCAAACGATGTAAAGATACACAATTGGAATAGTAAAGATACGCAAACGATGTAAAGATACTCAGTTTGAAAGAAACACACTCCCACACTTGAAAAACTCTCAAATACAATAGAAACTCGCATCAGAAGCCTTACAGAAAGATACTGAAACGAGAAATGAAAAGATACACAATTGGAATAGTAAAGATACGCAAACGATGTAAAGATACACAATTGGAGTAGTAAAGATACGCAAACGATGTAAAGATACTCAGTTTGAATGAAACACACTCCCACACTTGCAAAACTCCTAAATACAATAGAAACTCGCATCAGAAGCCTTACAGAAAGATACTCAAACGAGAAATGAAAAGTACACAATTGGAATAGTAAAGATACGCAAACGATGTAAAGATACTCAGTTTGAAAGAAACACACTCCCACACTTGGAAAACTCTCAAATACAATAGAAACTCGCATCAGAAGCCTTACAGAAAGATACTCAAACGAGAAATGAAAAGATACACAATTGGAATAGTAAAGATACGCAAACGATGTAAAGATACACAATTGGAATAGTAAAGATACGCAAACGATGTAAAGATACTCAGTTTGAATGAAACACACTCCCACACTTGCAAAACTCTCAAATACAATAGAAACTCGCATCAGAAGCCTTACAGAAAGATTCTCAAACGAGAAATGAAAAGATACACAATTGGAATAGTAAAGATACGCAAACGATGTAAAGATACACAATTGGAATAGTAAAGATACGCAAACGATGTAAAGATACTCAGTTTGAAAGAAACACACTCCCACACTTGCAAAAATCTTAAATACAATAGAAACTCGCATCAGAAGCCTTACAGAAAGATACTCAAACGAGAAATGAAAAGATACACAATTGGAATAGTAAAGATACGCAAACGATGTAAAGATACACAATTGGAATAGGAAAGAAACGCAAACGATATAAAGATACTCAGTTTGAAAGAAACACACTCCCACACTTGCAAAACTCTCAAATACAATAGAAACTCGCATCAGAAGCCTTACAGAAAGATACTCAAACGAGAAATGAAAAGATACACAATTGGAATAGTAAAGATACGTAAACGATGTAAAGATACACAATTGGAATAGGAAAGAAACGCAAACGATATAAAGATACTCAGTTTGAAAGAAACACACTCCCACACTTGCAAAACTCTCAAATACAATAGAAACTCGCATCAGAAGCCTTACAGAAAGATACTCAAACGAGAAATGAAAAGATACACAATTGGAATAGTAAAGATACGCAAACGATGTAAAGATACACAATTGGAATAGTAAAGATACGCAAACGATTTTAAGGTACTCAGTTTGAAAGAAACACACTCCCACACTTGCAAAACTCTCAAATACAATAGAAACTCGCATCAGAAGCCTTACAGAAAGATACTGAAACGAGAAATGAAAAGATACACAATTGGAATAGTAAAGATACGCAAACGATGTAAAGATACACAATTGGAGTAGTAAAGATACGCAAACGATGTAAAGATACTCAGTTTGAATGAAACACACTCCCACACTTGCAAAACTCCTAAATACAATAGAAACTCGCATCAGAAGCCTTACAGAAAGATACTCAAACGAGAAATGAAAAGATACACAATTGGAATAGTAAAGATACGCAAACGATGTAAAGATACTCAGTTTGAAAGAAACACACTCCCACACTTGGAAAACTCTCAAATACAATAGAAACTCGCATCAGAAGCCTTACAGAAAGATATTCAAACGAGAAATGAAAAGATACACAATTGGAATAGTAAAGATACGCAAACGATGTAAATATACACAATTGGAATAGTAAAGATACGCAAACGATGTAAAGATACTCAGTTTGAAAGAAACACACTCCCACACTTGCAAAACTCTCAAATACAATAGAAACTCGCATCAGAAGCCTTACAGAAAGATACTGAAACGAGAAATGAAAAGATACACAATTGGAATAGTAAAGATACGCAAACGATGTAAAGATACACAATTGGAGTAGTAAAGATACGCAAACGATGTAAAGATACTCAGTTTGAATGAAACACACTCCCACACTTGCAAAACTCCTAAATACAATAAAAACTCGCATCAGAAGCCTTACAGAAAGATACTCAAACGAGAAATGAAAAGATACACAATTGGAATAGTAAAGATACGCAAACGATGTAAAGATACTCAGTTTGAAAGAAACACACTCCAACACTTGGAAAACTCTCAAATACAATAGAAACTCGCATCAGAAGCCTTACAGAAAGATACTCAAACGAGAAATGAAAAGATACACAATTGGAATAGTAAAGATACGCAAACGATGTAAAGATACACAATTGGAATAGTAAAGATACGCAAACGATGTAAAGATACTCCGTTTGAATGAAACACACTCCCACACTTGCAAAACTCTCAAATACAATAGAAACTCGCATCAGAAGCCTTACAGAAAGATACTCAAACGAGAAATGAAAAGATACACAATTGGAATAGTAAAGATACGCAAACGATGTAAAGATACACAATTGGAATAGTAAAGATACGCAAACGATGTAAAGATACTCAGTTTGAAAGAAACACACTCCCACACTTGAAAAACTCTCAAATACAATAGAAACTCGCATCAGAAGCCTTACAGAAAGATACTCAAACGAGAAATGAAAAGATACACAATTGGAATAGTAAAGATACGCAAACGATGTAAAGATACACAATAGGAATAGTAAAGATACGCAAACGATGTAAAGATACTCAGTTTGAAAGAAACACACTCCCACACTTGCAAAACTCTCAAATACAATAGAAACTCGCATCAGAAGCCTTACAGAAAGATACTCAAACGAGAAATGAAAAGATACACAATTGGAATAGTAAAGATACGCAAAAGATGTAAAGATACACAATTGGAATAGTAAAGATACGCAAACGATGTAAAGATACTCAGTTTGAAAGAAACACACTCCCGCACTTGCAAAACTCTCAAATACAATAGAAACTCGCATCAGAAGCCTTACATAAAGATACTCAAACGAGAAATGAAAAGATACACAATTGGAATAGTAAAGATACGCAAACGATGTAAAGATACACAATTTGAATAGTAAAGATACGCAAACGATGTAAAGATACTCAGTTTGAAAGAAACACACTCCCACACTTGCAAAACTCTCAAATTCAATAGAAACTCGCATTAGAAAGCCTTACAGAAAGATACTCAAACGAGAAATGAAAAGATACACAATTGGATTAGTAAAGATACGCAAACGATGTAAAGATACTCAGTTTGAAAGAAACACACTCCCGCACTTGCAAAACTCTCAAATACAATAGAAACTCGCATCAGAAGCCTTACAGAAAGATACTCAAACGAGAAATGAAAAGATACACAATTGGAATAGTAAAGATACGCAAACGATGTAAAGATACACAATTGGAATAGGAAAGATACGCAAACGATGTAAAGATACTCAGTTTGAAAGAAACACACTCCCACACTTGCAAAACTCTCAAATACAATAGAAACTCGCATCAGAAGCCTTAAAGAAAGATACTCAAACGAGAAATGAAAAGATACACAATTGGAATAGTAAAGATACGCAAACGATGTAAAGATACACAATTGGACTAGTAAAGATACGCAAACGATGTAAAGATACTCAGTTTGAATGAAACACACTCCTACACTTGCAAAACTCCTAAATACAATAGAAACTCGCATCAGAAGCCTTACAGAAAGATACTGAAACAAGAAATGAAAAGATACACAATTGGAATAGTAAAGATACGCAAACGATGTAAAGATACTCCATTGGAATAGTAAAGATACGCAAACGATGTAAAGATACTCAGTTTGAAAGAAACACACTCCCAAACTTGCAAAACTCTCAAATACTATAGAAACTCGCATCAGAAGCCTTACAGAAAGATACTTAAACGAGAAATGAAAAGATACACAATTGGAATAGTAAAGATACGCAAACGATGTAAAGATACACAATTGGAATAGTAAAGATACGCAAACGATGTAAAGATACTCAGTTTGAAAGAAACACACTCCCACACTTGCAAAACTCTCAAATTCAATAGAAACTCGCATTAGAAAGCCTTACAGAAAGATACTCAAACGAGAAATGAAAAGATACACAATTGGAATAGTAAAGATACGCAAACGATGTAAAGATACTCAGTTTGAAAGAAACACACTCCCACACTTGCAAAACTCTCAAATACAATAGAAACTAGCATCAGAAGCCTTACAGAAAGATACTCAAACGAGAAATGAAAAGATACACAATTGGAATAGAAAAGATACGCAAAGGATGTAAAGATACACAATTGGAATAGTAAAGATACGCAAACGATGTAAAGATACTCAGTTTCAAAGTAACACACTCCCACACTTGCAAAACTCTCAAATACAATAGAAACTCGCATCAGAAGCCTTACAGAAAGATACTCAAACGAGAAATGAAAAGATACACAATTAGAATAGTAAAGATACGCAAACGATGTAAAGATACTCAGTTTGAAAGAAACACACTCCCACACTTGGAAAACTCTCAAATACAATAGAAACTCGCATCAGAAGCCTTACAGAAAGATACTCAAACGAGAAATGAAAAGATACACAATTGGAATAGAAAAGATACGCAAACGATGTAAAGATACACAATTGGAATAGTAAAGATACGCAAACGATGTAAAGATACTCAGTTTGAATGAAACACACTCCCACACTTGCAAAACTCTCAAATACAATAGAAACTCGCATCAGAAGCCTTACAGAAAGATACTGAAACGAGAAATGAAAAGATACACAATTGGAATAGTAAAGATACGCAAACGATGTAAAGATACACAATTAGAATAGTAAAGATACGCAAACGATGTAAAGATACTCAATTTGAAAGTAACACACTCCCACACTTGCAAAACTCTCAAATTCAATAGAAACTCGCATTAGAAAGCCTTACAGAAAGATACTCAAACGAGAAATGAAAAGATACACAATTGGATTAGTAAAGATACGCAAACGATGTAAAGATACTCAGTTTGAAAGAAACACACTCCCGCACTTGCAAAACTCTCAAATACAATAGAAACTCGCATCAGAAGCCTTACAGAAAGATACTCAAACGAGAAATGAAAAGATACACAATTGGAATAGTAAAGATACGCAAACGATGTAAAGATACACAATTGGAATAGGAAAGATACGCAAACGATGTAAAGATACTCAGTTTGAAAGAAACACACTCCCACACTTGCAAAACTCTCAAATACAATAGAAACTCGCATCAGAAGCCTTAAAGAAAGATACTCAAACGAGAAATGAAAAGATACACAATTGGAATAGTAAAGATACGCAAACGATGTAAAGATACACAATTGGACTAGTAAAGATACGCAAACGATGTAAAGATACTCAGTTTGAATGAAACACACTCCTACACTTGCAAAACTCCTAAATACAATAGAAACTCGCATCAGAAGCCTTACAGAAAGATACTGAAACAAGAAATGAAAAGATACACAATTGGAATAGTAAAGATACGCAAACGATGTAAAGATACTCCATTGGAATAGTAAAGATACGCAAACGATGTAAAGATACTCAGTTTGAAAGAAACACACTCCCAAACTTGCAAAACTCTCAAATACTATAGAAACTCGCATCAGAAGCCTTACAGAAAGATACTTAAACGAGAAATGAAAAGATACACAATTGGAATAGTAAAGATACGCAAACGATGTAAAGATACACAATTGGAATAGTAAAGATACGCAAACGATGTAAAGATACTCAGTTTGAAAGAAACACACTCCCACACTTGGAAAACTCTCAAATACAATAGAAACTCGCATCAGAAGCCTTACAGAAAGATACTCAAACGAGAAATGAAAAAATACACAATTGGAATAGTAAAGATACGCAAACGATGTAAAGATACTCAGTTTGAAAGAAACACACTCCCACACTTGCAAAACTCTCAAATACAATAGAAACTAGCATCAGAAGCCTTACAGAAAGATACTCAAACGAGAAATGAAAAGATACACAATTGGAATAGAAAAGATACGCAAAGGATGTAAAGATACACAATTGGAATAGTAAAGATACGCAAACGATGTAAAGATACTCAGTTTCAAAGTAACACACTCCCACACTTGCAAAACTCTCAAATACAATAGAAACTCGCATCAGAAGCCTTACAGAAAGATACTCAAACGAGAAATGAAAAGATACACAATTAGAATAGTAAAGATACGCAAACGATGTAAAGATACTCAGTTTGAAAGAAACACACTCCCACACTTGGAAAACTCTCAAATACAATAGAAACTCGCATCAGAAGCCTTACAGAAAGATACTCAAACGAGAAATGAAAAGATACACAATTGGAATAGAAAAGATACGCAAACGATGTAAAGATACACAATTGGAATAGTAAAGATACGCAAACGATGTAAAGATACTCAGTTTGAATGAAACACACTCCCACACTTGCAAAACTCTCAAATACAATAGAAACTCGCATCAGAAGCCTTACAGAAAGATACTCAAACGAGAAATGAAAAGATACACAATTGGAATAGTAAAGATACGCAAACGATGTAAAGATACACAATTGGAATAGTAAAGATACGCAAACGATGTAAAGATACTCAGTTTGAAAGAAACACACTCCCACACTTGAAAAACTCTCAAATACAATAGAAACTCGCATCAGAAGCCTTATAGAAAGATACTCAAACGAGAAATGAAAAGATACACAATTGGAATAGTAAAGATACGCAAACGATGTAAAGATACACAATAGGAATAGTAAAGATACGCAAACGATGTAAAGATACACAATAGGAATAGTAAAGATACGCAAACGATGTAAAGATACTCAGTTTGAAAGAAACACACTCCCACACTTGCAAAACTCTCAAATACAATAGAAACTCGCATCAGAAGCCTTACAGAAAGATACTCAAACGAGAAATGAAAAGATACACAATTGGAATAGTAAAGATACGCAAACGATGTAAAGATACACAATTGGATTAGTAAAGATACGCAAACGATGTAAAGATACTCAGTTTGAAAGAAACACACTCCCGCACTTGCAAAACTCTCAAATACAATAGAAACTCGCATCAGAAGCCTTACATAAAGATACTCAAACGAGAAATGAAAAGATACACAATTGGAATAGTAAAGATACGCAAACGATGTAAAGATACACAATTGGAATAGGAAAGATACGCAAACGATGTAAAGATACTCAGTTTGAAAGAAACACACTCCCACACTTGCAAAACTCTCAAATACAATAGAAACTCGCATCAGAAGCCTTAAAGAAAGATACTCAAACGAGAAATGAAAAGATACACAATTGGAATAGTAAAGATACGCAAACGATGTAAAGATACACAATTGGACTAGTAAAGATACGCAAACGATGTAAAGATACTCAGTTTGAATGAAACACACTCCTACACTTGCAAAACTCCTAAATACAATAGAAACTCGCATCAGAAGCCTTACAGAAAGATACTGAAACAAGAAATGAAAAGATACACAATTGGAATAGTAAAGATACGCAAACGATGTAAAGATACTCCATTGGAATAGTAAAGATACGCAAACGATGTAAAGATACTCAGTTTGAAAGAAACACACTCCCAAACTTGCAAAACTCTCAAATACTATAGAAACTCGCATCAGAAGCCTTACAGAAAGATATTTAAACGAGAAATGAAAAGATACACAATTGGAATAGTAAAGATACGCAAACGATGTAAAGATACACAATTGGAATAGTAAAGATACGCAAACGATGTAAAGATACTCAGTTTGAAAGAAACACACTCCCACACTTGCAAAACTCTCAAATTCAATAGAAACTCGCATTAGAAAGCCTTACAGAAAGATACTCAAACGAGAAATGAAAAGATACACAATTGGAATAGTAAAGATACGCAAACGATGTAAAGATACTCAGTTTGAAAGAAACACACTCCCACACTTGCAAAACTCTCAAATACAATAGAAACTCGCATCAGAAGCCTTACAGAAAGATACTCAAACGAGAAATGAAAAGATACACAATTGGAATAGAAAAGATACGCAAACGATGTAAAGATACACAATTGGAATAGTAAAGATACCCAAACGATGTAAAGATACTCAGTTTCAAAGTAACACACTCCCACACTTGCAAAACTCTCAAATACAATAGAAACTCGCATCAGAAGCCTTAAAGAAAGATACTCAAACGAGAAATGAAAAGATACACAATTGGAATAGTAAAGATACGCAAACGATGTAAAGATACACAATTGGACTAGTAAAGATACGCAAACGATGTAAAGATACTCAGTTTGAATGAAACACACTCCTACACTTGCAAAACTCCTAAATACAATAGAAACTCGCATCAGAAACCTTACAGAAAGATACTGAAACAAGAAATGAAAAGATACACAATTGGAATAGTAAAGATACGCAAACGATGTAAAGATACTCCATTGGAATAGTAAAGATACGCAAACGATGTAAAGATACTCAGTTTGAAAGAAACACACTCCCAAACTTGCAAAACTCTCAAATACTATAGAAACTCGCATCAGAAGCCTTACAGAAAGATACTTAAACGAGAAATGAAAAGATACACAATTGGAATAGTAAAGATACGCAAACGATGTAAAGATACACAATTGGAATAGTAAAGATACGCAAACGATGTAAAGATACTCAGTTTGAAAGAAACACACTCCCACACTTGCAAAACTCTCAAATTCAATAGAAACTAGCATTAGAAAGCCTTACAGAAAGATACTCAAACGAGAAATGAAAAGATACACAATTGGAATAGTAAAGATACGCAAACGATGTAAAGATACTCAGTTTGAAAGAAACACACTCCCACACTTGCAAAACTCTCAAATACAATAGAAACTCGCATCAGAAGCCTTACAGAAAGATACTCAAACGAGAAATGAAAAGATACACAATTGGAATAGAAAAGATACGCAAACGATGTAAAGATACACAATTGGAATAGTAAAGATACCCAAACGATGTAAAGATACTCAGTTTCAAAGTAACACACTCCCACACTTGCAAAACTCTCAAATACAATAGAAACTCGCATCAGAAGCCTTACAGAAAGATACTCAAACGAGAAATGAAAAGATACACAATTGGAATAGTAAAGATACGCAAACGATGTAAAGATACTCAGTTTGAAAGAAACACACTCCCACACTTGCAAAACTCTCAAATACAATAGAAACTCGCATCAGAAGCCTTACAGAAAGATACTCAAACGAGAAATGAAAAGATACACAATTGGAATAGTAAAGATACGCAAACGATGTAAAGATACACAATTGGAATAGTAAAGATACGCAAACGATGTAAAGATACTCAGTTTGAAAGAAACACACTCCCACACTTGCAAAACTCTCAAATACAATAGAAACTCGCATCAGAAGCCTTACAGAAAGATACTGAAACGAGAAATGAAAAGATACACAATTGGAATAGTAAAGATACGCAAACGATGTAAAGATACACAATTAGAATAGTAAAGATACGCAAACGATGTAAAGATACTCAATTTGAAAGTAACACACTCCCACACTTGCAAAACTCTCAAATACAATAGAAACTCGCATCAGAAGCCTTACAGAAAGATACTCAAACGAGAAATGAAAAGATACACAATTGGAATAGTAAAGATACGCAAACGATGTAAAGATACACAATTGGAATAGTAAAGATACGCAAACGATGTAAAGATACTCAGTTTGAAAGAAACACACTCCCGCACTTGCAAAACTCTCAAATACAATAGAAACTCGCATCAGAAGCCTTACATAAAGATACTCAAATGAGAAATGAAATGATACACAATTGGAATAGTAAAGATACGCAAACGATGTAAAGATACACAATTGGAATAGTAAAGATACGCAAACGATGTAAAGATACTCAGTTTAAAAGAAACACACTCCCACACTTGCAAAACTCTCAAATTCAATAGAAACTCGCATTAGAAAGCCTTACAGAAAGATACTCAAACGAGAAATGAAAAGATACACAATTGGATTAGTAAAGATACGCAAACGATGTAAAGATACTCAGTTTGAAAGAAACACACTCCCGCACTTGCAAAACTCTCAAATACAATAGAAACTCGCATCAGAAGCCTTACAGAAAGATACTCAAACGAGAAATGAAAAGATACACAATTGGAATAATAAAGATACGCAAACGATGTAAAGATACTCAATTGGAATAGTAAAGATACGCAAACGATGTAAAGATACTCAGTTTGAAAGAAACACACTCCCACACTTGCAAAACTCTCAAATACAATAGAAACTCGCATCAGAAGCCTTACAGAAAGATACTCAAACGAGAAATGAAAAGATACATAATTGGAATAGTAAAGATACGCAAACGATGTAAAGATACTCAATTGGAATAGTAAAGATACGCAAACGATGTAAAGATACTCAGTTTGAAAGAAACACACTCCCAAACTTGCAAAACTCTCAAATACTATAGAAACTCGCATCAGAAGCCTTACAGAAAGATACTTAAACGAGAAATGAAAAGATACACAATTGGAATAGTAAAGATACGCAAACGATGTAAAGATACTCAGTTTGAAAGAAACACACTCCCGCACTTGCAAAACTCTCAAATACAATAGAAACTCGCATCAGAAGCCTTACAGAAAGATACTCAAACGAGAAATGAAAAGATACACAATTGGAATAGTAAAGATACGCAAACGATGTAAAGATACACAATTGGAATAGTAAAGATACGCAAACGATGTAAAGATACTCAGTTTGAAAGAAACACACTCCCACACTTGCCAAACTCTCAAATACAATAGAAACTCGCATCAGAAGCCTTACAAAAAGATACTCAAACGAGAAATGAAAACATACAAAATTGGAATAGTAAAGATACGCAAACGATGTAAATATACACAACTGGAATAGTAAAGATACGCAAACGATGTAAAGATACTCAGTTTGAAAGAAACACACTCCCACACTTGGAAAACTCTCAAATACAATAGAAACTCGCATCAGAAGCCTTACAGAAAGATACTCAAACGAGAAATGAAAAAATACACAATTGGAATAGTAAAGATACGCAAACGATGTAAAGATACTCAGTTTGAAAGAAACACACTCCCACACTTGAAAAACTCACAAATACAATAGAAACTCGCATCAGAAGCCTTACAGAAAGATACTCAAACGAGAAATGAAAAGATACACAATTGGAATAGTAAAGATACGCAAACGATGTAAAGATACACAATTGGAATAGTAAAGATACGCAAACGATGTAAAGATACTCAGTTTGAAAGAAACACACTCCCACACTTGCAAAACTCTCAAATACAATAGAAACTCGCATCAGAAGCCTTACAGAAAGATACTCAAACGATAAATGAAAACATACACAATTGGAATAGTAAAGATACGCAAACGATGTAAAGATACTCAGTTTGAAAGAAACACACTCCCACACTTGCAAAACTCTCAAATACAACAGAAACTCGCATCAGAAGCCTTACAGAAAGATACTCAAACGAGAAATGAAAAGATACACAATTGGAATAGTAAAGATACGCAAACGATGTAAAGATACTCAGTTTGAAAGAAACACACTCCCGCACTTGCAAAACTCTCAAATACAATAGAAACTCGCATCAGAAGCCTTACAGAAAGACACTCAAACGAGAAATGAAAAGATACACAATTGGAATAGTAAAGATACGCAAACGATGTAAAGATACACAATTGGAATAGTAAAGATACGCAAACGATGTAAAGATACACAACTGGAATAGTAAAGATACGCAAACGATGTAAAGATACTCAGTTTGAAAGAAACACACTCCCACACTTGGAAAACTCTCAAATACAATAGAAACTCGCATCAGAAGCCTTACAGAAAGATACTCAAACGAGAAATGAAAAGATACACAATTGGAATAGTAAAGATACGCAAACGATGTAAAGATACACAATTGGAATAGTAAAGATACGCAAACGATGTAAAGATACTCAGTTTGAAAGAAACACACTCCCACACTTGCAACACTCTCAAATACAATAGAAACTCGCATCAGAAGCCTTACAGAAAGATACTCAAACGATAAATGAAAACATACACAATTGGAATAGTAAAGATACGCAAACGATGTAAAGATACTCAGTTTGAAAGAAACACACTCCCACACTTGCCAAACTCTCAAATACAATAGAAACTCGCATCAGAAGCCTTACAAAAAGATACTCAAACGAGAAATGAAAACATACACAATTGGAATAGTAAAGATACGCAAACGATGTAAAGATACACAACTGGAATAGTAAAGATACGCAAACGATGTAAAGATACTCAGTTTGAAAGAAACACACTCCCACACTTGGAAAACTCTCAAATACAATAGAAACTCGCATCAGAAGCCTTACAGAAAGATACTCAAACGAGAAATGAAAAGATACACAATTGGAATAGTAAAGATTCGCAAACGATGTAAAGATACACAATTGGAATAGTAAAGATACGCAAACGATGTAAAGATACTCAGTTTGAAAGAAACACACTCCCACACTTGCAAAACTCTCAAATACAATAGAAACTCGCATCAGAAGCCTTACAGAAAGATACTCAAACGTGAAATGAAAAGATACACAATTGGAATAGTAAAGATACGCAAACGATGTAAAGATACACAATTGGAATAGTAAAGATACGCAAACGATGTAAAGATACTCTGTTTGAAAGAACCACACTCCCACACTTGCAAAACTCTCAAATACAGTAGAAACTCGCATCAGAAGCCTTACAGAAAGATACTCAAACGAGAAATGAAAATATACACAATTGGAATAGTAAAGATACGCAAACGATGTAAAGATACTCAGTTTGAAAGAAACACACTCCCACACTTGCCAAACTCTCAAATTCAATAGAAACTCGCATCAGAAAGCCTTACAGAAAGATACTCAAACGATAAATGAAAACATACACAATTGGAATAGTAAAGATACGCAAACGATGTAAAGATACTCAGTTTGAAAGAAACACACTCCCACACTTGCCAAACTCTCAAATACAATAGAAACTCGCATCAGAAGCCTTACAAAAAGATACTCAAACGAGAAATGAAAACATACACAATTGGAATAGTAAAGATACGCAAACGATGTAAAGATACACAACTGGAATAGTAAAGATACGCAAACGATGTAAAGATACTCAGTTTGAAAGAAACACACTCCCACACTTGGAAAACTCTCAAATACAATAGAAACTCGCATCAGAAGCCTTACAGAAAGATACTCAAACGAGAAATGAAAAGATACACAATTGGAATAGTAAAGATTCGCAAACGATGTAAAGATACACAATTGGAATAGTAAAGATACGCAAACGATGTAAAGATACTCAGTTTGAAAGAAACACACTCCCACACTTGCAAAACTCTCAAATACAATAGAAACTCGCATCAGAAGCCTTACAGAAAGATACTCAAACGATAAATGAAAACATACACAATTGGAATAGTAAAGATACGCAAACGATGTAAAGATACTCAGTTTGAAAGAAACACACTCCCACACTTGAAAAACTCTCAAATACAATAGAAACTCGCATCAGAAGCCTTACAGAAAGATACTCAAACGAGAAATGAAAAGATACACAATTGGAATAGTAAAGATACGCAAACGATGTAAAGATACACAATTGGAATAGTAAAAATACGCAAACGATGTAAAGATACTCAGTTTGAAAGAAACACACTCCCACACTTGCAAAACTCTCAAATACAATAGAAACTCGCATCAGAAGCCTTACAGAAAGATACTCAAACGATAAATGAAAACATACACAATCGGAATAGTAAAGATACGCAAACGATGTAAAGATACTCAGTTTGAAAGAAACACACTCCCGCACTTGCAAAACTCTCAAATACAATAGAAACTCGCATCAGAAGCCTTACAGAAAGACACTCAAACGAGAAATGAAAAGATACACAATTGGAATAGTAAAGATACGCAAACGATGTAAAGATACACAATTGGAATAGTAAAGATTCGCAAACGATGTAAAGATACACAATTGGAATAGTAAAGATACGCAAACGATGTAAAGATACTCAGTTTGAAAGAAACACACTCCCACACTTGCAAAACTCTCAAATACAATAGAAACTCGCATCAGAAGCCTTACAGAAAGATACTCAAACGATAAATGAAAACATACACAATTGGAATAGTAAAGATACGCAAACGATGTAAAGATACTCAGTTTGAAAGAAACACACTCCCACACTTGAAAAACTCTCAAATACAATAGAAACTCGCATCAGAAGCCTTACAGAAAGATACTCAAACGAGAAATGAAAAGATACACAATTGGAATAGTAAAGATACGCAAACGATGTAAAGATACACAATTGGAATAGTAAAGATACGCAAACGATGTAAAGATACTCAGTTTGAAAGAAACACACTCCCACACTTGCAAAACTCTCAAATACAATAGAAACTCGCATCAGAAGCCTTACAGAAAGATACTCAAACGATAAATGAAAACATACACAATTGGAATAGTAAAGATACGCAAACGATGTAAAGATACTCAGTTTGAAAGAAACACACTCCCACACTTGCAAAACTCTCAAATACAATAGAAACTCGCATCAGAAGCCTTACAGAAAGATACTCAAACGAGAAATGAAAAGATACACAATTGGAATAGTAAAGATACGCAAACGATGTAAAGATACTCAGTTTGAAAGAAACACACTCCCACACTTGCAAAACTCTCAAATACAATAGAAACTCGCATCAGAAGCCTTACAGAAAGATACTCAAACGAGAAATGAAAAGATACACAATTGGAATAGTAAAGATACGCAAACGATGTAAAGATACTCAGTTTGAAAGAAACACACTCCCAAACTTGCAAAACTCTCAAATACAATAGAAACTCGCATCAGAAGCCTTACAGAAAGATACTTAACCGAGAAATGAAAAGATACACAATTGGAATAGTAAAGATACGCAAACGATGTAAAGATACTCAGTTTAAAAGAAACACACTCCCACACTTGCAAAACTCTCAAATACAATAGAAACTCGCATCAGAAGCCTTACAGAAAGATACTCAAACGAGAAATGAAAAGAAAAACAATTGGAATTGTAAAGATACGCAAATGATGTAAAGATACACAATTGGAATAGTAAAGATACGCAAACGATGTAAAGATACTCCGTTTGAAAGAAACACACTCCCAAACTTGCAAGACTCTCAAATACAATAAAAACTCGCATCAGAAGCCTTACAGAAAGATACTTAAACGAGAAATGAAAAGATACACAATTAGAATAGTAAAGATACGCAAACGATGTAAAGATACTCAGTTTGAAAGAAACACACTCCCACACTTGCAAAACTCTCAAATACAATAGAAACTCGCATCAGAAGCCTTACAGAAAGTTACATAAACGAGAAATGAAAAGATACACAATTGGAATAGTAAAGATACACAAACGATGTAAAGATACACAATTGGAATAGTAAAGATACGCAAACCATGTAAAGATACTCAGTTTAAAAGAAACACACTCCCACACTTGCAAAACTCTCATATTCAATAGAAACTCGCATCAGAAAGCCTTACAGAAATATACTCAAACGAGAAATGAAAAGATACACAATTGGAATAGTAAAGATACGCAAACGATGTAAAGATACTCAGCTTGAAAGAAACACACTCCCACACTTGCAAAACTCTCAAATACAATAGAAACTCGCATCAGAAGCCTTACAGAAAGATACTCAAACGAGAAATGAAAAGATACACAATTGGAATAGTAAAGATACGCAAACGATGTAAAGATACACAATTGGAATAGTAAAGATACGCAAACGATGTAAAGATACTCAGTTTGAAAGAAACACACTCCCACACTTGCAAAACTCTCAAATTCAATAGAAACTCGCATTAGAAAGCCTTACAGAAAGATACTCAAACGAGAAATGAAAAGATACACAATTGGAATAGTAAAGATACGCAAACGATGTAAAGATACTCAGTTTGAAAGAAACACACTCCCGCACTTGCAAAACTCTCAAATACAATAGAAACTCGCATCAGAAGCCTTACAGAAAGATACTCAAACGATAAATGAAAACATACACAATTGGAATAGTAAAGATACGCAAACGATGTAAAGATACTCAGTTTGAAAGAAACACACTCCCGCACTTGCAAAACTCTCAAATACAATAGAAACTCGCATTAGAAGCCTTACAGAAAGATACTCAAACGAGAAATGAAAATATACACAATTGGAATAGTAAAGATACGCAAACGATGTAAAGATACACAATTGGAATAGTAAAGATACGCAAACGATGTAAAGATACACAACTGGAATAGTAAAGATACGCAAACGATGTAAAGATACTCAGTTTGAAAGAAACACACTCCCACACTTGGAAAACTCTCAAATACAATAGAAACTCGCATCAGAAGCCTTACAGAAAGATACTCAAACAAGAAATGAAAAGATACACAATTGGAATAGTAAAGATACGCAAACGATGTAAAGATACACAATTGGAATAGTAAAGATACGCAAACGATGTAAAGATACTCAGTTTGAAAGAAACACACTCCCACACTTGCAACACTCTCAAATACAATAGAAACTCGCATCAGAAGCCTTACAGAAAGATACTCAAACGATAAATGAAAACATACACAATTGGAATAGTAAAGATACGCAAACGATGTAAAGATACTCAGTTTGAAAGAAACACACTCCCACACTTGCAACACTCTCAAATACAATAGAAACTCGCATCAGAAGCCTTACAGAAAGATACTCAAACGAGAAATGAAAAGATACACAATTGGAATAGTAAAGATACGCAAACGATGTAAAGATACACAATTGGAATAGTAAAGATACGCAAACGATGTAAAGATACTCAGTTTGAAAGAAACACACTCCCACACTTGCAAAACTCTCAAATTCAATAGAAACTCGCATTAGAAAGCCTTACAGAAAGATACTCAAACGAGAAATGAAAAGATACACAATTGGAATAGTAAAGATACGCAAACGATGTAAAGATACTCAGTTTGAAAGAAACACACTCCCGCACTTGCAAAACTCTCAAATACAATAGAAACTCGCATCAGAAGCCTTACAGAAAGATACTCAAACGATAAATGAAAACATACACAATTGGAATAGTAAAGATACGCAAACGATGTAAAGATACTCAGTTTGAAAGAAACACACTCCCGCACTTGCAAAACTCTCAAATACAATAGAAACTCGCATCAGAAGCCTTACAGAAAGATACTCAAACGAGAAATGAAAATATACACAATTGGAATAGTAAAGATACGCAAACGATGTAAAGATACACAATTGGAATAGTAAAGATACGCAAACGATGTAAAGATACACAACTGGAATAGTAAAGATACGCAAACGATGTAAAGATACTCAGTTTGAAAGAAACACACTCCCACACTTGGAAAACTCTCAAATACAATAGAAACTCGCATCAGAAGCCTTACAGAAAGATACTCAAACAAGAAATGAAAAGATACACAATTGGAATAGTAAAGATACGCAAACGATGTAAAGATACACAATTGGAATAGTAAAGATACGCAAACGATGTAAAGATACTCAGTTTGAAAGAAACACACTCCCACACTTGCAACACTCTCAAATACAATAGAAACTCGCATCAGAAGCCTTACAGAAAGATACTCAAACGATAAATGAAAACATACACAATTGGAATAGTAAAGATACGCAAACGATGTAAAGATACTCAGTTTGAAAGAAACACACTCCCACACTTGAAAAACTCTCAAATACAATAGAAACTCGCATCAGAAGCCTTACAGAAAGATACTCAAACGAGAAATGAAAAGATACACAATTGGAATAGTAAAGATACGCAAACGATGTAAAGATACACAATTGGAATAGTAAAGATACGCAAACGATGTAAAGATACTCAGTTTGAAAGAAACACACTCCCACACTTGCAAAACTCTCAAATACAATAGAAACTCGCATCAGAAGCCTTACAGAAAGATACTCAAACGATAAATGAAAACATACACAATTGGAATAGTAAAGATACGCAAACGATGTAAAGATACTCAGTTTGAAAGAAACACACTCCCACACTTGCAAAACTCTCAAATACAATAGAAACTCGCATCAGAAGCCTTACAGAAAGATACTCAAACGAGAAATGAAAAGATACACAATTGGAATAGTAAAGATACGCAAACGATGTAAAGATACTCAGTTTGAAAGAAACACACTCCCACACTTGCAAAACTCTCAAATACAATAGAAACTCGCATCAGAAGCCTTACAGAAAGATACTCAAACGAGAAATGAAAAGATACACAATTGGAATAGTAAAGATACGCAAACGATGTAAAGATACTCAGTTTGAAAGAAACACACTCCCAAACTTGCAAAACTCTCAAATACAATAGAAACTCGCATCAGAAGCCTTACAGAAAGATACTTAACCGAGAAATGAAAAGATACACAATTGGAATAGTAAAGATACGCAAACGATGTAAAGATACTCAGTTTGAAAGAAACACACTCCCACACTTGCAAAACTCTCAAATACAATAGAAACTCGCATCAGAAGCCTTACAGAAAGATACTCAAACGAGAAATGAAAAGAAAAACAATTGGAATAGTAAAGATACGCAAATGATGTAAAGATACACAATTGGAATAGTAAAGATACGCAAACGATGTAAAGATACTCAGTTTGAAAGAAACACACTCCCAAACTTGCAAGACTCTCAAATACAATAAAAACTCGCATAAGAAGCCTTACAGAAAGATACTTAAACGAGAAATGAAAAGATACACAATTAGAATAGTAAAGATACGCAAACGATGTAAAGATACTCAGTTTGAAAGAAACACACTCCCACACTTGCAAAACTCTCAAATACAATAGAAACTCGCATCAGAAGCCTTACAGAAAGATACATAAACGAGAAATGAAAAGATACACAATTGGAATAGTAAAGATACGCAAACGATGTAAAGATACACAATTGGAATAGTAAAGATACGCAAACGATGTAAAGATACTCAGTTTGAAAGAAACACACTCCCACACTTGCAAAACTCTCATATTCAATAGAAACTCGCATCAGAAAGCCTTACAGAAATATACTCAAACGAGAAATGAAAAGATACACAATTGGAATAGTAAAGATACGCAAACGATGTAAAGATACTCAGCTTGAAAGAAACACACTCCCACACTTGCAAAACTCTCAAATACAATAGAAACTCGCATCAGAAGCCTTACAGAAAGATACTCAAACGAGAAATGAAAAGATACACAATTGGAATAGTAAAGATACGCAAACGATGTAAAGATACACAATTGGAATAGTAAAGATACGCAAACGATGTAAAGATACTCAGTTTGAAAGAAACACACTCCCAAACTTGCAAAACTCTCAAATTCAATAGAAACTCGCATTAGAAAGCCTTACAGAAAGATACTCAAACGAGAAATGAAAAGATACACAATTGGAATAGTAAAGATACGCAAACGATGTAAAGATACTCAGTTTGAAAGAAACACACTCCCGCACTTGCAAAACTCTCAAATACAATAGAAACTCGCATCAGAAGCCTTACAGAAAGATACTCAAACGAGAAATGAAAAGATACACAATTGGAATAGTAAAGATACGCAAACGATGTAAAGATACTCAGCTTGAAAGAAACACACTCCCACACTTGCAAAACTCTCAAATACAATAGAAACTCGCATCAGAAGCCTTACAGAAAGATACTCAAACGAGAAATGAAAAGAAAAACAATTGGAATAGTAAAGATACGCAAATGATGTAAAGATACACAATTGGAATAGTAAAGATACGCAAACGATGTAAAGATACTCAGTTTGAAAGAAACACACTCCCACACTTGCAACACTCTCAAATACAATAGAAACTCGCATCAGAAGCCTTACAGAAAGATACTCAAACGAGAAATGAAAACATACACAATTGGAATAGTAAAGATACGCAAACGATGTAAAGATACACAACTGGAATAGTAAAGATACGCAAACGATGTAAAGATACTCAGTTTGAAAGAAACACACTCCCACACTTGGAAAACTCTCAAATACAATAGAAACTCGCATCAGAAGCCTTACAGAAAGATACTCAAACAAGAAATGAAAAGATACACAATTGGAATAGTAAAGATACGCAAACGATGTAAAGATACACAATTGGAATAGTAAAGATACGCAAACGATGTAAAGATACTCAGTTTGAAAGAAACACACTCCCACACTTGCAACACTCTCAAATACAATAGAAACTCGCATCAGAAGCCTTACAGAAAGATACTCAAACGATAAATGAAAACATACACAATTGGAATAGTAAAGATACGCAAACGATGTAAAGATACTCAGTTTGAAAGAAACACACTCCCACACTTGAAAAACTCTCAAATACAATAGAAACTCGCATCAGAAGCCTTACAGAAAGATACTCAAACGAGAAATGAAAAGATACACAATTGGAATAGTAAAGATACGCAAACGATGTAAAGATACACAATTGGAATAGTAAAGATACGCAAACGATGTAAAGATACTCAGTTTGAAAGAAACACACTCCCACACTTGCAAAACTCTCAAATACAATAGAAACTCGCATCAGAAGCCTTACAGAAAGATACTCAAACGATAAATGAAAACATACACAATTGGAATAGTAAAGATACGCAAACGATGTAAAGATACTCAGTTTGAAAGAAACACACTCCCACACTTGCAAAACTCTCAAATACAATAGAAACTCGCATCAGAAGCCTTACAGAAAGATACTCAAACGAGAAATGAAAAGATACACAATTGGAATAGTAAAGATACGCAAACGATGTAAAGATACTCAGTTTGAAAGAAACACACTCCCACACTTGCAAAACTCTCAAATACAATAGAAACTCGCATCAGAAGCCTTACAGAAAGATACTCAAACGAGAAATGAAAAGATACACAATTGGAATAGTAAATATACGCAAACGATGTAAAGATACTCAGTTTGAAAGAAACACACTCCCAAACTTGCAAAACTCTCAAATACAATAGAAACTCGCATCAGAAGCCTTACAGAAAGATACTTAACCGAGAAATGAAAAGATACACAATTGGAATAGTAAAGATACGCAAACGATGTAAAGATACTCAGTTTGAAAGAAACACACTCCCACACTTGCAAAACTCTCAAATACAATAGAAACTCGCATCAGAAGCCTTACAGAAAGATACTCAAACGAGAAATGAAAAGAAAAACAATTGGAATAGTAAAGATACGCAAATGATGTAAAGATACACAATTGGAATAGTAAAGATACGCAAACGATGTAAAGATACTCAGTTTGAAAGAAACACACTCCCAAACTTGCAAGACTCTCAAATACAATAAAAACTCGCATCAGAAGCCTTACAGAAAGATACTTAAACGAGAAATGAAAAGATACACAATTAGAATAGTAAAGATACGCAAACGATGTAAAGATACTCAGTTTGAAAGAAACACACTCCCACACTTGCAAAACTCTCAAATACAATAGAAACTCGCATCAGAAGCCTTACAGAAAGATACATAAACGAGAAATGAAAAGATACACAATTGGAATAGTAAAGATACGCAAACGATGTAAAGATACACAATTGGAATAGTAAAGATACGCAAACGATGTAAAGATACTCAGTTTGAAAGAAACACACTCCCACACTTGCAAAACTCTCATATTCAATAGAAACTCGCATCAGAAAGCCTTACAGAAATATACTCAAACGAGAAATGAAAAGATACACAATTGGAATAGTAAAGATACGCAAACGATGTAAAGATACTCAGCTTGAAAGAAACACACTCCCACACTTGCAAAACTCTCAAATACAATAGAAACTCGCATCAGAAGCCTTACAGAAAGATACTCAAACGAGAAATGAAAAGATACACAATTGGAATAGTAAAGATACGCAAACGATGTAAAGATACACAATTGGAATAGTAAAGATACGCAAACGATGTAAAGATACTCAGTTTGAAAGAAACACACTCCCAAACTTGCAAAACTCTCAAATTCAATAGAAACTCGCATTAGAAAGCCTTACAGAAAGATACTCAAACGAGAAATGAAAAGATACACAATTGGAATAGTAAAGATACGCAAACGATGTAAAGATACTCAGTTTGAAAGAAACACACTCCCGCACTTGCAAAACTCTCAAATGCAATAGAAACTCGCATCAGAAGCCTTACAGAAAGATACTCAAACGAGAAATGAAAAGATACACAATTGGAATAGTAAAGATACGCAAACGATGTAAAGATACACAATTGGAATAGTAAAGATACGCAAACGATGTAAAGATACTCAGTTTGAAAGAAACACACTCCCACACTTGCAACACTCTTAAATACAATAGAAACTCGCATCAGAAGCCTTACAGAAAGATACTCAAACGATAAATGAAAACATACACAATTGGAATAGTAAAGATACGCAAACGATGTAAAGATACTCAGTTTGAAAGAAACACACTCCCACACTTGGAAAACTCTCAAATACAATAGAAACTCGCATCAGAAGCCTTACAGAAAGATACTCAAACGAGAAATGAAAAGATACACAATTGGAATAGTAAAGATACGCAAACGATGTAAAGATATACAATTGGAATAGTAAAGATACGCAAACGATGTAAAGATACTCAGTTTGAAAGAAACACACTCCCACACTTGCAACACTCTCAAATACAATAGAAACTCGCATCAGAAGCCTTACAGAAAGATACTCAAACGATAAATGAAAACATACACAATTGGAATAGTAAAGATACGCAAACGATGTAAAGATACTCAGTTTGAAAGAAACACACTCCCACACTTGCCAAACTCTCAAATACAATAGAAACTCGCATCAGAAGCCTTACAAAAAGATACTCAAACGAGAAATGAAAACATACACAATTGAAATAGTAAAGATACGCAAACGATGTAAAGATACACAACTGGAATAGTAAAGATACGCAAACGATGTAAAGATACTCAGTTTGAAAGAAACACACTCCCACACTTGGAAAACTCTCAAATACAATAGAAACTCGCATCAGAAGCCTTACAGAAAGATACTCAAACGAGAAATGAAAAGATACACAATTGGAATAGTAAAGATTCGCAAACGATGTAAAGATACACAATTGGAATAGTAAAGATACGCAAACGATGTAAAGATACTCAGTTTGAAAGAAACACACTCCCACACTTGCAAAACTCTCAAATACAATAGAAACTCGCATCAGAAGCCTTACAGAAAGATACTCAAACGTGAAATGAAAAGATACACAATTGGAATAGTAAAGATACGCAAACGATGTAAAGATACACAATTGGAATAGTAAAGATACGCAAACGATGTAAAGATACTCTGTTTGAAAGAACCACACTCCCACACTTGCAAAACTCTCAAATACAGTAGAAACTCGCATCAGAAGCCTTACAGAAAGATACTCAAACGAGAAATGAAAATATACACAATTGGAATAGTAAAGATACGCAAACGATGTAAAGATACTCAGTTTGAAAGAAACACACTCCCACACTTGCCAAACTCTCAAATTCAATAGAAACTCGCATCAGAAAGCCTTACAGAAAGATACTCAAACGATAAATGAAAACATACACAATTGGAATAGTAAAGATACGCAAACGATGTAAAGATACTCAGTTTGAAAGAAACACACTCCCACACTTGCCAAACTCTCAAATACAATAGAAACTCGCATCAGAAGCCTTACAAAAAGATACTCAAACGAGAAATGAAAACATACACAATTGGAATAGTAAAGATACGCAAACGATGTAAAGATACACAACTGGAATAGTAAAGATACGCAAACGATGTAAAGATACTCAGTTTGAAAGAAACACACTCCCACACTTGGAAAACTCTCAAATACAATAGAAACTCGCATCAGAAGCCTTACAGAAAGATACTCAAACGAGAAATGAAAAGATACACAATTGGAATAGTAAAGATTCGCAAACGATGTAAAGATACACAATTGGAATAGTAAAGATACGCAAACGATGTAAAGATACTCTGTTTGAAAGAACCACACTCCCACACTTGCAAAACTCTCAAATACAGTAGAAACTCGCATCAGAAGCCTTACAGAAAGATACTCAAACGAGAAATGAAAATATACACAATTGGAATAGTAAAGATACGCAAACGATGTAAAGATACTCAGTTTGAAAGAAACACACTCCCACACTTGCCAAACTCTCAAATTCAATAGAAACTCGCATCAGAAAGCCTTACAGAAAGATACTCAAACGATAAATGAAAACATACACAATTGGAATAGTAAAGATACGCAAACGATGTAAAGATACTCAGTTTGAAAGAAACACACTCCCACACTTGCCAAACTCTCAAATACAATAGAAACTCGCATCAGAAGCCTTACAAAAAGATACTCAAACGAGAAATGAAAACATACACAATTGGAATAGTAAAGATACGCAAACGATGTAAAGATACACAACTGGAATAGTAAAGATACGCAAACGATGTAAAGATACTCAGTTTGAAAGAAACACACTCCCACACTTGGAAAACTCTCAAATACAATAGAAACTCGCATCAGAAGCCTTACAGAAAGATACTCAAACGAGAAATGAAAAGATACACAATTGGAATAGTAAAGATTCGCAAACGATGTAAAGATACACAATTGGAATAGTAAAGATACGCAAACGATGTAAAGATACTCAGTTTGAAAGAAACACACTCCCACACTTGCAAAACTCTCAAATACAATAGAAACTCGCATCAGAAGCCTTACAGAAAGATACTCAAACGATAAATGAAAACATACACAATTGGAATAGTAAAGATACGCAAACGATGTAAAGATACTCAGTTTGAAAGAAACACACTCCCACACTTGAAAAACTCTCAAATACAATAGAAACTCGCATCAGAAGCCTTACAGAAAGATACTCAAACGAGAAATGAAAAGATACACAATTGGAATAGTAAAGATACGCAAACGATGTAAAGATACACAATTGGAATAGTAAAGATACGCAAACGATGTAAAGATACTCAGTTTGAAAGAAACACACTCCCACACTTGCAAAACTCTCAAATACAATAGAAACTCGCATCAGAAGCCTTACAGAAAGATACTCAAACGATATATGAAAACATACACAATTGGAATAGTAAAGATACGCAAACGATGTAAAGATACTCAGTTTGAAAGAAACACACTCCCACACTTGCAAAACTCTCAAATACAATAGAAACTCGCATCAGAAGCCTTACAGAAAGATACTCAAACGAGAAATGAAAAGATACACAATTGGAATAGTAAAGATACGCAAACGATGTAAAGATACTCAGTTTGAAAGAAACACACTCCCACACTTGCAAAACTCTCAAATACAATAGAAACTCGCATCAGAAGCCTTACAGAAAGATACTCAAACGAGAAATGAAAAGATACACAATTGGAATAGTAAAGATACGCAAACGATGTAAAGATACTCAGTTTGAAAGAAACACACTCCCAAACTTGCAAAACTCTCAAATACAATAGAAACTCGCATCAGAAGCCTTACAGAAAGATACTTAACCGAGAAATGAAAAGATACACAATTGGAATAGTAAAGATACGCAAACGATGTAAAGATACTCAGTTTAAAAGAAACACACTCCCACACTTGCAAAACTCTCAAATACAATAGAAACTCGCATCAGAAGCCTTACAGAAAGATACTCAAACGAGAAATGAAAAGAAAAACAATTGGAATTGTAAAGATACGCAAATGATGTAAAGATACACAATTGGAATAGTAAAGATACGCAAACGATGTAAAGATACTCAGTTTGAAAGAAACACACTCCCAAACTTGCAAGACTCTCAAATACAATAAAAACTCGCATCAGAAGCCTTACAGAAAGATACTTAAACGAGAAATGAAAAGATACACAATTAGAATAGTAAAGATACGCAAACGATGTAAAGATACTCAGTTTGAAAGAAACACACTCCCACACTTGCAAAACTCTCAAATACAATAGAAACTCGCATCAGAAGCCTTACAGAAAGTTACATAAACGAGAAATGAAAAGATACACAATTGGAATAGTAAAGATACGCAAACGATGTAAAGATACACAATTGGAATAGTAAAGATACGCAAACCATGTAAAGATACTCAGTTTAAAAGAAACACACTCCCACACTTGCAAAACTCTCATATTCAATAGAAACTCGCATCAGAAAGCCTTACAGAAATATACTCAAACGAGAAATGAAAAGATACACAATTGGAATAGTAAAGATACGCAAACGATGTAAAGATACTCAGCTTGAAAGAAACACACTCCCACACTTGCAAAACTCTCAAATACAATAGAAACTCGCATCAGAAGCCTTACAGAAAGATACTCAAACGAGAAATGAAAAGATACACAATTGGAATAGTAAAGATACGCAAACGATGTAAAGATACACAATTGGAATAGTAAAGATACGCAAACGATGTAAAGATACTCAGTTTGAAAGAAACACACTCCCACACTTGCAAAACTCTCAAATTCAATAGAAACTCGCATTAGAAAGCCTTACAGAAAGATACTCAAACGAGAAATGAAAAGATACACAATTGGAATAGTAAAGATACGCAAACGATGTAAAGATACTCAGTTTGAAAGAAACACACTCCCGCACTTGCAAAACTCTCAAATACAATAGAAACTCGCATCAGAAGCCTTACAGAAAGATACTCAAACGATAAATGAAAACATACACAATTGGAATAGTAAAGATACGCAAACGATGTAAAGATACTCAGTTTGAAAGAAACACACTCCCGCACTTGCAAAACTCTCAAATACAATAGAAACTCGCATCAGAAGCCTTACAGAAAGATACTCAAACGAGAAATGAAAAGATACACAATTGGAATAGTAAAGATACGCAAACGATGTAAAGATACACAATTGGAATAGTAAAGATACGCAAACGATGTAAAGATACACAACTGGAATAGTAAAGATACGCAAACGATGTAAAGATACTCAGTTTGAAAGAAACACACTCCCACACTTGGAAAACTCTCAAATACAATAGAAACTCGCATCAGAAGCCTTACAGAAAGATACTCAAACGAGAAATGAAAAGATACACAATTGGAATAGTAAAGATACGCAAACGATGTAAAGATACACAATTGGAATAGTAAAGATACGCAAACGATGTAAAGATACTCAGTTTGAAAGAAACACACTCCCACACTTGCAACACTCTCAAATACAATAGAAACTCGCATCAGAAGCCTTACAGAAAGATACTCAAACGATAAATGAAAACATACACAATTGGAATAGTAAAGATACGCAAACGATGTAAAGATACTCAGTTTGAAAGAAACACACTCCCACACTTGAAAAACTCTCAAATACAATAGAAACTCGCATCAGAAGCCTTACAGAAAGATACTCAAACGAGAAATGAAAAGATACACAATTGGAATAGTAAAGATACGCAAACGATGTAAAGATACACAATTGGAATAGTAAAGATACGCAAACGATGTAAAGATACTCAGTTTGAAAGAAACACACTCCCACACTTGCAAAACTCTCAAATACAATAGAAACTCGCATCAGAAGCCTTACAGAAAGATACTCAAACGATAAATGAAAACATACACAATTGGAATAGTAAAGATACGCAAACGATGTAAAGATACTCAGTTTGAAAGAAACACACTCCCACACTTGCAAAACTCTCAAATACAATAGAAACTCGCATCAGAAGCCTTACAGAAAGATACTCAAACGAGAAATGAAAAGATACACAATTGGAATAGTAAAGATACGCAAACGATGTAAAGATACACAACTGGAATAGTAAAGATACGCAAACGATGTAAAGATACTCAATTTGAAAGAAACACACTCCCACACTTGGAAAACTCTCAAATACAATAGAAACTCGCATCAGAAGCCTTACAGAAAGATACTCAAACGAGAAATGAAAAGAAAAACAATTGGAATAGTAAAGATACGCAAATGATGTAAAGATACACAATTGGAATAGTAAAGATACGCAAACGATGTAAAGATACTCTGTTTGAAAGAACCACACTCCCACACTTGCAAAACTGATAGAGCGTTCGGTTAGAACGTCTATAAAATACCCTGAAAAACATCATCGTTAGTATAGAATAAGCAGGGATCGTTCAGTCCGGGGAATCAAAAGGGCCTCAACACTTATCATGTTATGGGGGATTTGGTTTGGATTCTAAAACTACTACTTAAAATAAATCCTAAATTACTTATATACAATTGATCAACCATGCATCACATAACCTAAACACGAATTCTACTCAAGAAACATGTATGACATGCATAGAATAACATATAGACAGCAAATTATTTCGATTCTTCTTAAGTCCATTTCAATTCCAATTCTAATTAGAGTCCGAAGCGGTTCATCTAATCGTTAAGACTTCTTATTTATCTAGAATCAACGAAGCGTTCAATCCTAAACATATGCTAAAAAGAGTTCAACATAACGAAGCGTACTAGTTAAACACAAAGTAGCACATAAGCACATTAAGTCGAATTGGAGACATGTAAGCAAGCATGGCGTCACTCATCTTGATTAAGCATGCAAATTCCTAGAACTATCACAGCCCTATATAAGTATCCATAATTGAAACACGAAGCGCATATTCAATCGAAGAACACTTTGGTGAATTAAATCGCAACCCTAGGAGAACCATGGCCTTGGCTTCCTCAAGCATTGATTTAGATGTATAAGTTCAAGGAACTAATTGAAATAAAACCTAAAATTATTTCGAAACCTACTGCCCCTATATCATTATACACAGCAAACATACAAATCTCATGAATTCATACAATCAAAACATAAAACCAAAGAAGTCTGAATTTATGTTCTTCATATATAAAACCGAAAATCACATCCAAGAATTCATACAATGAAATCGAAAATTTCAGAAAACCAAAAGAAAAATTACAAGCCATGGATGAATCACACTTTAGAAACCTTCTAGGATTCGGCAAGAATGGATTCGATTTGGGAGAGGAGGAAGATGAGCACGGTTTGTTGATGATGGATGAAGGTTTTGTGGGTTGAATTTTCTGGTTGTGTTTGGGCAGCAATTCGGCTAGCTTTGTGAGAGAATGGAGATCCATTTTATGAAGGGAGGCCGAGCTATATATAGAGGAACCAAGGGAGGAGAGGCTGCTCGGTTTTGGGCTGCTTGGTCCATCAATACATGGCTGTGATCTCTCCTCAATGAATGCATCGAATGGCTGCCCTTGTTCCTGCGAAAATTCAGTCTTTATCTCCTTATTTCTCTAGGGTTACATGGGCTGGACTCTCCTTGTATTTTGCTGAATGATAGGCACGGAAAAGCTTCCTTCACAAGCTGAATAGATAGGGCACGGCTCTCTTTGATTGAATGGAAGGATAGCACGACTGAAACTCCTTCTTTTTCTCTAGATATTATCTCCAAAATTCTGAAATTAATCTCCCTTTAAAACCTGAATGGTAGCTCGGCATAGGACTCCTTCTCCATGTAGTACACGGCCTCCTTAATTCCCTCCTTGAATTATCTCTTCAAATCTGAAAATAAGAAAAGAATAACATAAGTAAAAGATAATTCATTCGAAATTCATGTCTTAATCTAGACAATAGTTGTCTTAAAAAGACATATGAAATAGATGAGCTCAACTAGATTAGGAAAGTTTCTAATTTGCAAAAAAGGAAACTTACTAGAATAAGAAAGTTACTAGAACAAGGAAGTTCATTTAGGAAAGTTTCGTAATAAGAGTTTGAGTTCAAGTAGGACTTTCCAAAATGGTACGTTTCCTAGTCTAACAAGGATTCCTAATGCAAACATGACTCTCAAGATATCGCCAATGCGACCAAAACGTCGAAAGATGAAGACTCCTAATTCAACTAGGTTTCCTAGTCCTATAAGGATTCCTACTCAAACTAGGACTCTAGACCAATTCTTCGTTTTTAACTCGTGTAAGCACAAAAACACATCCATAACCATCCAAGACTCCTATTGTGACTCAATGACTCGATATTACAACAATAAGGGTTAAGCAAAGTACAATTGGAGGTAGAAACATATTAAGAACGTAGCACAAAGTGCTCCTATCAACTACCCCACACTTGGCTTTTGCTAGTCCCTTAGCAAAACAAAACAAAACTACACAAAACTCTATTGCCCCTAAATGATTGTCTCAGAATCTCAAAACACATAGCTTTCAAGTTTAAGCATTTGAATGTAAGCACATAAATTCCAAGTTTCATAAACATGTTTCATAGTATGAATAAGTAAGAAATGAGACAATAGACACATAACATGTTTAGTCAATCCAATCCTCCTCACAAGGCATACTCTCTTCTTTTCACTCAGATTCATGGTTATGATTCACACACAAGTATATGCAAGAGAACGGATAATAAAGCATCAAATAGCCTGCATATTTCATCAAATGAAAGCACTTTGTGAATAACAAAAGGAAAACCTCATTTAACAACTAAGTGCACAAATGGACCAAAACCATATGCTCAACTCTTGTGATCGTCTCCACAAACCAAGATTTGCTCATTTTAAGAATCATTAGGATCATTTGATAAGGGTGAATGGTTAGGCTTAGCTAAAGGCATGGAATATCAAGGAATCACAAAGGTAATCCTATAGACTTAGCAGAGTAAACACCATCCTTATGACACCACACACCATCAATGGCCAAATATAACAAGTTGGGCCCAAACATCATTTTAACCACAAAGTGAACATGGACAAAGGTCAAATAAACTTTTTTAGACCTTCAATTCAACTCAACTCCAAATCACAACTGGAAGACAACATCTTTTCTTTCCTTTTCATGTATTGCCGATCTCATCATTTTTTCATTCATCATCATTTTTTCCTTTTCTTTTTTCGGCATTTGCTTAAAAGCTTGTTCATATTTTCTTTTCTCATGTCTTCCACCCCACACTTATTTCATGCATCATCACAACATCATCTCAAAAATAGTTCTGCCAAGTCTATAGGACAAGGTAGAGATAACTATACTAAGCATGGAGATAATATAGGTGATGAAGAAAAGGCTCAATGTAGGCTCAAATGGGGTTCAACTAAGGGGTCCCAAACAGGGCACATATAGGGATACATGGCTGTTTGGCTAAAGTGGTGGTAATCCTAGAAATGATCCATAAATCCCTTTCAAAATCAGAGCATTTTATGACTTAAAAGTTTCAACAATCACAAAAGATGAGTTCTAGTAAATTCTAGAGTCCATTAAAAGCTACGGCACATAGTCATTGAATATGCAAAGAATAATGAGGTTCACAAAACAATCACGAAATTTCATATTATCACTCAAGAAGAAAGCATATATAGGCTCAAAAACTCACAGGTTGTTATGGACTTAAACTAACCAAACATGTATGTCATATAGGCTCAACTCTCACATGTTCATACCAAATCCACATTATCAATGAAACTTACAATTCAATTCTTATGAAATGCAAAACCATCATCTATGCATTTAGAGATATAATCATCCTAGACTTTAGGGGCATCCTAAGACTCAAAACAACACATTTTTTTCGAATTTTCTAACATTTTTACGAATTTTTTCTTTCTTTTTTCGTTTATATCATGAAATCAAAGCAAAAATCAGCAAACAATGATCATGCAACCCTACCCCACACTTAGAAAATTACATTGTCCTCAATGTAAGCTCAATAATCAGAATGTAATTCATAAGTAGAGAATAAGATCACACATCAATACATATACAATTCAACCATAAGAGTGAAGGGATAAGAAAATGCAAACTCCCGTAGACGACTCCTCCACAGGTACGGTTGAAATGGGTTGCCTCCCATGCAGCGCTTGAGTTTTAAAGTCTCTCAGCCTAGACTCTCTCATGCTCATACATCTGTTGGCGCATCTCTCACACTCGTCTCCTCATACGTGTGCTCCTCAAAAGGTTCAAAGTAGGGCTTAAGTCGATGCCCATTCACCTTGAATGTCTGACCTGTTTTGTCACTTTTAATTTCAATAGCACCATGAGCAAACACATTAGTAACAACAAATGGACCAACCCAACGAGAACGTAATTTTCCAGGAAAAAGTTTAAGTCTAGAATGGAATAAAAGAACTTTTTGACCAACTACAAACTCTTTCCCACGAATCATCTTGTCATGATAAGCTCTCGTTTTCTCCTTGTAAATCCATGCAGCATCATAGGCGTCATTTCGTATCTCCTCAAGCTCATTGAGCTGCAATTTCCTATGAAGACCAGCTGCATCCTTGTCCATGTTGAATGTCTTCACCGCCCACCATGCTCTGTGCTCTAACTCCACTGGAAGGTGACATGCCTTCCCATACACCAATCTGAATGGTGACATCCCAATAGGCGTCTTGTACGCAGTCCTGTAGGCCCATAATGCATCATCTAATCGATCACTCCAATCCTTCCTTGTTGGACCTACAGTTTTCTCCAGAATTCCCTTGATCTCTCTGTTGGACACTTCTGCCATGCCACTTGTTTGAGGATGATATGGTGTCGAAACCTTGTGGGTTACTCCATACTTCTTAAGCAATGCCTCAATTGTCCGGTTGCAGAAATGAGAACCTCCATCACTTATCAAAACTCTTGGTACTCCAAACCTGCAGAATATGTTAGTTCTCAAGAAACCTGCAACCACTTTCGAATCATTAGTTCGGGTGGCTTTTGCTTCCACCCACTTCGACACATAATCAACAGCTAACAAGATATACAAGAAACCTCTAGATGAAGGAAATGGACCCATGAAATCAATGCCCCACACATCAAAAATTTCGACAATTATAATGGGGGATAAGGGCATTTGATCTCTCTTACCAATATTACCAGTCCGTTGACACCTATCACAAGAAACACAAAACAAATATGCATCCTTGAAAATAGAAGGCCAATAGAAACCACATTCCAACACCTTTAAAGCTGTTCTACGAGGCCCAAAATGACCTCCACATGCCTCACTATGACAGAAGTTAAGAATCGACCTATGCTCATTCTCTGGGACACATCTCCTAATGACTTGATCACTACATTGTTTCCATAAATACGGTTCATCCCAAATATAGTATCTAGCCATTTTCTTCAATTTAACCTTATTAGCATGCGAAAGTGTACTAGGAAAATCCTTAGTAACTAAATAATTGACAATATCGGCATACCAAGGCACACTTACCTCTATCCCAAAGAGTTGCTCATCTGGGAAAGTCTCACGTAGTGGCTCTCTTTCCTCATCTCGCACGATCCTACTCAAATGATCAGCCACCACATTCTCACTTCCCTTCTTGTCTCGAATCTCAAGGTCAAACTCTTGAATCAATAGAATCCATCGGATCAATCTGGGCTTAGCATCCTTCTTTGTCATCAAATACCTTAAGGCTGCATGGTCAGAATACACAACAACTTTAGAATGCAAAAGATATGATCGAAATTTGTCTAAAGCAAATATTACAGCCAAAAGTTCTTTTTCCGTAGTCGAATAATTCATCTGGGCCTCATTAAGAGTCCTAGACGCATAGTAGATCACTACGGGCTTCTTTTCTCTTCTTTGGCCCAACACCGCCCCAACTGCATAATCCGAAGCATCGCACATCAACTCAAAGGGCAGGTTCCAATCCGGAGGACAAATGATGGGTGCACTAGTCAACAACTCCTTCAACTTCACAAACGCTTTTTCACATGCATCATCCCATATGAACGGCATATCCTTCTGCAATAGGGTACACATAGGTCTCGCCACCATGGAAAAATCCTTGATGAATCTCCTATAAAATCCTGCATGACCAAGGAAAGAACGAACCTCTCTCACAGTTGTGGGAGAGGGTAAGTGATGCACAATATCAACCTTAGCCTTGTCTACCTGAATACCCTTAGCAGATACAATATGTCCCAAAACTATCCCTTGATTAACCATGAAGTGGCATTTTTCCCAATTAAGCACAAGGTTAGTTTCTACACACCTTTTCAATATTAACTCTAAATTCTCTAAACATGCATCAAAGTTTTTACCATAAACACTAAAGTCATCCATAAAAACTTCAATGATATTTTCGATAAAATCAGAGAAAATAGCAAGCATACATCGCTGAAACGTACCTGGTGCGTTGCACAACCCAAAGGGCATGCGTCGATAGGCAAAAGTGCCAAATGGACATGTAAATGTCGTCTTCTCTTGATCTTCCGGATGAATGCATATCTGGTTGTAGCCACTATACCCATCTAGAAAACAAAAGAACTTGTGCCCGGCTAATCTTTCCAACATCTGGTCCATGAACGGCAAAGGCATGTGATCCTTGCGTGTTGTAGCATTCAGCTTCCTATAATCAATGCACATCCTATGACCGGTCACCAACCTCTGGGGTACTAACTCATTCGCCTCATTTTTCACAACAGTCACCCCACTCTTCTTAGGCACAACTTGCACTGGCGAAATCCACCGACTGTCCGAGATGGGATAGATCACTCCACAATCAAGCAGCTTGATCACCTCATCTTTCACGATTTTCATCATTGGTGGGTGCAATCTCCTTTGAGCATCACGTGTAGGCTTGGCGCCATCCTCTAATAGTATCCTATGAACACAAGTTGTAGGGCTGATTCCCTTGATATCCGCCAAAGTCCATCCAATAGCGGTCTTGTTCCTCTTAAGCACATCAATCAATCTAGCTTCCTGCTGCTCACTCAGCGTTGATGACACAATAACTGGTAGAGTATCATCCTTTCCAAGGTACACATACTTCAAATGATCTGGAAGCTGCTTCAAATCTAACTTTGGGGCCTGAACCACAGATGGTAACAATTTGTTAGTGGAAATGGGAATTGACAAGAAAGAGGGATACCTTTTGAACGGTTGAGCTTCAAGCTCACAAAGAATTTCGAAAATCTTGGGCTCAAGATCAGCCCACTCCTCTCTTGGGACACGGTCCCCATGCTTGTCAAATCCGGCCCCTTGCTCCATAGCTAATTGCTATGCTTCCAACGTTTCTGACATAACCTGCGCAATAGATTCAACAACATCAATAGCAAAACACGAGTTAAGGTCAGAAACTGGGTATTTCATTGCCTCAAAAACATTGAAACTGATAACATCTCCATCAAATTCCATTGATAAACTCCCATTGGCCACATCGATGCATGTCCTAGCAGTTCTCATGAATGGTCTCCCCAAAAGCAGTGGAGTTGTCTCCAAGGGTGATACCTCCATGTCTAGCACATAAAAATCTGCAGGGAAAATAAGGTGACTAACCTGCACAAGGACATCCTCAACATACCCCTTAGGGTACTTGTTAGATCGATCAGCTAATTGAATAATCACGTTATCATTCTTTAAAGGTCCTAATCCTAGTGATTGATAAACATTATAAGGCATAACATTTATTGAGGCACCTAGATCAAGCATAACATTTTCAAATAACGTGTTACCAATTTTGCATGGGACAGAGAAACTTCCGGGGTCCTTCATCTTAGGGGGTAGCTTCCTTTGGATGACAGCTGAAACTGTCTCATTCATCTTCACTACCTTCTCCTCCCTAGTCTTCCTTCTTGAAGTGCAAAGCTCCTTAAGAAATTTCGCATACTTGGGAATTTGCTTGATGCACTCCAACAAAGGAAGGTTAACTTCCACCTTCCTAAAGACTTCCAATACCTCCTCATCAGATTTGTCCTTCTTGCTCTTTGCAAACCTAGAAGGGAAAGGTACACACAAAATAGGGTTAGTTTTAACTAAACCACTTGAGTTAGGAATTGTACCTTTGGGTGCATCATGGGGCGGCACCATCTCCTTCTTGGAGGTAGCTGGATCCTTCTCCAAGTCCATCATCATAGGAATTTCGTCACTTTCTTGGTCATGGGCTGTATGGGCCTTTTTTGCAACATTTGGGCTCTCCTTTAGCTCAAGCCCACTCCTTGTTATGATAGCTTGGGCTTGCTCATTTCTTGGGTTGGGTATGACACCACTAGGCAGCTTCCCTTGCTCAGAAAATCGGCCCATGAAGTCCACTACTTGGCCCATATGCGTTTTCAGCTCCGCAATGTCCTTGCTATTTGCTTGTTGACCCACAACCAAAGTTTGAGTAACGGTATTCAACTGACTTTGCCCAGCAGCTAAGGATTTCAACAACTCATCATAATTTGGAGTAGCAGCCACATTTGGAGGTGGTAAATTGAGTAGTGGAGCTTGTGGTCTAAACAAACCACCCGGACGAGGCCCAAATTGCATTTGATTCTGATGTGGCCTTAGTACATTTTCATTGTTGGACCATCGAAAGTTAGGATGATCACGTAGGCCAGGATTGTAGGTATTTGAATATGGGTTGTACCTCTGACCTCCTTGATAACCAAGGGCATTGACTTCTTCATACTCTCCACTTGAAGCAACTTGAGGACACTGATCAGTAGGGTGCCCCTCCGTACATATTCCACACACTTGAGCTCCACTAGACTTCATGAAATGGCTCATCATCTTGGACAACTTGTCGACCTTGTCCTCTAGAGCAGAGTTTGAACTGGAGTGAGTCTCATGCACCTGCCTTGTAGCACTTGCAGATGTCCCAAACTGTTGGTTGTTCATTGCTCTCTTCTCCAAAAGATCTTTTGCCATGACATTGCTCTTGTCCAAGAACGATCCACCAGCAGCTGAATCAAGGAACTCCCTTTCCATTTGTAGAAGGCCTTCATAAAAGTATTGAAGGAGTAGACCTTCCCTAATGCCATGAGCTGGACATGATGCTATAAGAGACCTGAATCTCTCATAGTAGTTGTAAAACGACTCATCGGGGCCTTGCTTGATACCGGTGATCTGCTTCCTTATGTGAGTAACTCTTGAAGATGGAAAATACTTGGATAAGAATTCGTTCACCATAGTGGTCCAAGAAGTGATCCTACCAGTTGGCACCTCAAATAACCATTTCTGAGCACGGTCCTCCAATGAGTAAGGAAATGCTCGCATCTTCACAATCTGAATGTCTGCTCCTCTTGGGCACATAGTCTCACAGTTGAATTGGAACAAGGTGAGATGTTGATTAGGATCCTCACCAGAAAGACCATGAAACTTGGGTAAATGATGTAGAAACCCACTCTTTAAAACGAAATCACTAGTCTTGCCCTCTTGTGGAACAGGATATGCAATGTTAGAGGGTGCTGTCCCACCAACTGCTCCTTCAACTTGACCATTTTGTTCTCTAATTGATGCCATTACTTCTTCTTGATTTTCAAGTTTTGGATCGGGTAGATCGAAATTCAACTGGGCTAATGGAAACGGGCTTGTCAACAATTCTAACTCCGGATCCTCAAAGAACAAAGGATTTAGCCCACTACAACTTGTTGCACTTGGAAATGGCGAAATGGACCCAAACTCTTTCTCTTCGTGAAATGAATCTGATTCAATGGATACGTTATCGAACTGAGATGGAGGCTGAATTCTTTTCAGGCGTGCACTAATCTCTTCGGACCAACCAGTAATCTTGGACATTCATTAGCCTGAAAAGAACACATATATATTAGTATCTCTACAACATATGAAATACAAGTATAAGTAAATATAAACTTCTTCTTCCTTTAAATTACAAATTTTCGTTCTCTTCCTTTACAAAACGTCACTCTCTTTATATCTTTGTTCAATTTCGTTTTCTTTGTTTCTTTTCTTCTATATTTCGAAAATCACAAGTGTAGGGGTATAACTAAGTCTAATTGATTTTATTCACACACAATCCTAACTTTTAAGGTACGTGGAGCAGAGGAGCTAACTGTGCAATGGACTGAAACAGCCCAAGGTAAGGGTCTTGCTTTATCCGATATACCTTAAAAATTAGAACATCATTTTCTTTTGAAACTATATACATCTATTTATACAAAGTTATCTTCTAAGTTATAAAGTGAGGTGGACGTGCGGCCTAAGTACGTCGTCTAGACACAAACTCATTCCTTTGTTTCAGAAGGCTTGATAGCTAGAATCAGAGATAGTCACAAGGCAGGACTCATTTGTTGGACACCACGGGGGCCACAACCTCGAAAGGATGCTTTCCCAATCGACTCCATCACCGAGATGTATGTCAGTCTATGGGCCTCTGAGATCCAATTTTGTAAACCTTGAACCAGGGTAATGAAAATAGCATAGCCCCTTACTCAGCTCGGAACAACTTTGTGTGTTAGACTGGCCCCAAAGTGTTAATAAAAGCCGCCCTCAACCCCAAGTGACCTTTGCAAGGTACAAATGGAGGGTTAAGGCTAGTATTAACAAAATGGACTTTACCTATTCCGTTCACCTTATAACTTACAATAAACCTCGCATAAATAAACATTTAGCTTCCCTAAAAAAAAAATTACTATGTGTAATAAGTTTCCTATAGGCATACTACTACAACAATAAAACAAAAAACAACTTTCCACACACACAAAATTTTTTTTTTTTTTTTTTTTTTTTTTTTTTTTAGAATCCTTCGAATTACTATTCACAGGAACCAAATTTCCGATCACTATTCACAGAAACATAAAAACCAATATACACTTATACAATTCACAATATAACATAAGATTAACACTTCAAAGCATTGAGAATTAATCAATTCCCCGGCAACGGCGCCAAAATGATAGAGCGTTCGGTTAGAACGTCTATAAAATACCCTGAAAAACATCATCGTTAGTATAGAATAAGCAGGGATCGTTCAGTCCGGGGAATCAAAAGGGCCTCAACACTTATCATGTTCTGGGGGATTTGGTTTGGATTCTAAAACTACTACTTAAAATAAATCCTAAATTACTTATATACAATTGATCAACCATGCATCACATAACCTAAACACGAATTCTACTCAAGAAACATGTATGACATGCATAGAATAACATATAGACAGCAAATTATTTCGATTCTTCTTAAGTCCATTTCAATTCCAATTCTAATTAGAGTCCGAAGCGGTTCATCTAATCGTTAAGACTTCTTATTTATCTAGAATCAACGAAGCGTTCAATCCTAAACATATGCTAAAAAGAGTTCAACATAACGAAGCGTACTAGTTAAACACAAAGTAGCACATAAGCACATTAAGTCGAATTGGAGACATGTAAGCAAGCATGGCGTCACTCATCTTGATTAAGCATGCAAATTCCTAGAACTATCACAGCCCTATATAAGTATCCATAATTGAAACACGAAGCGCATATTCAATCGAAGAACACTTTGGTGAATTAAATCGCAACCCTAGGAGAACCATGGCCTTGGCTTCCTCAAGCATTGATTTAGATGTATAAGTTCAAGGAACTAATTGAAATAAAACCTAAAATTATTTCGAAACCTACTGCCCCTATATCATTATACACAGCAAACATACAAATCTCATGAATTCATACAATCAAAACATAAAACCAAAGAAGTCTGAATTTATGTTCTTCATATATAAAACCGAAAATCACATCCAAGAATTCATACAATGAAATCGAAAATTTCAGAAAACCAAAAGAAAAATTACAAGCCATGGATGAATCACACTTTAGAAACCTTCTAGGATTCGGCAAGAATGGATTCGATTTGGGAGAGGAGGAAGATGAGCACGGTTTGTTGATGATGGATGAAGGTTTTGTGGGTTGAATTTTCTGGTTGTGTTTGGGCAGCAATTCGGCTAGCTTTGTGAGAGAATGGAGATCCATTTTATGAAGGGAGGCCGAGCTATATATAGAGGAACCAAGGGAGGAGAGGCTGCTCGGTTTTGGGCTGCTTGGTCCATCAATACATGGCTGTGATCTCTCCTCAATGAATGCATCGAATGGCTGCCCTTGTTCCTGCGAAAATTCAGTCTTTATCTCCTTATTTCTCTAGGGTTACATGGGCTGGACTCTCCTTGTATTTTGCTGAATGATAGGCACGGAAAAGCTTCCTTCACAAGCTGAATAGATAGGGCACGGCTCTCTTTGATTGAATGGAAGGATAGCACGACTGAAACTCCTTCTTTTTCTCTAGATATTATCTCCAAAATTCTGAAATTAATCTCCCTTTAAAACCTGAATGGTAGCTCGGCATAGGACTCCTTCTCCATGTAGTACACGGCCTCCTTAATTCCCTCCTTGAATTATCTCTTCAAATCTGAAAATAAGAAAAGAATAACATAAGTAAAAGATAATTCATTCGAAATTCATGTCTTAATCTAGACAATAGTTGTCTTAAAAAGACATATGAAATAGATGAGCTCAACTAGATTAGGAAAGTTTCTAATTTGCAAAAAAGGAAACTTACTAGAATAAGAAAGTTACTAGAACAAGGAAGTTCATTTAGGAAAGTTTCGTAATAAGAGTTTGAGTTCAAGTAGGACTTTCCAAAATGGTACGTTTCCTAGTCTAACAAGGATTCCTAATGCAAACATGACTCTCAAGATATCGCCAATGCGACCAAAACGTCGAAAGATGAAGACTCCTAATTCAACTAGGTTTCCTAGTCCTATAAGGATTCCTACTCAAACTAGGACTCTAGACCAATTCTTCGTTTTTAACTCGTGTAAGCACAAAAACACATCCATAACCATCCAAGACTCCTATTGTGACTCAATGACTCGATATTACAACAATAAGGGTTAAGCAAAGTACAATTGGAGGTAGAAACATATTAAGAACGTAGCACAAAGTGCTCCTATCAAAAACTCTCAAATACAGTAGAAACTCGCATCAGAAGCCTTACAGAAAGATACTCAAACGATAAATGAAAACATACACAATTGGAATAGTAAAGATACGCAAACGATGTAAAGATACTCAGTTTGAAAGAAACACACTCCCACACTTGCCAAACTCTCAAATACAATAGAAACTCGCATCAGAAGCCTTACAAAAAGATACTCAAACGAGAAATGAAAACATACACAATTGGAATAGTAAAGATACGCAAACGATGTAAAGATACACAACTGGAATAGTAAAGATACGCAAACGATGTAAAGATACTCAGTTTGAAAGAAACACACTCCCACACTTGGAAAACTCTCAAATACAATAGAAACTCGCATCAGAAGCCTTACAGAAAGATACTCAAACGAGAAATGAAAAGATACACAATTGGAATAGTAAAGATTCGCAAACGATGTAAAGATACACAATTGGAATAGTAAAGATACGCAAACGATGTAAAGATACTCAGTTTGAAAGAAACACACTCCCACACTTGCAAAACTCTCAAATACAATAGAAACTCGCATCAGAAGCCTTACAGAAAGATACTCAAACGATAAATGAAAACATACACAATTGGAATAGTAAAGATACGCAAACGATGTAAAGATACTCAGTTTGAAAGAAACACACTCCCACACTTGAAAAACTCTCAAATACAATAGAAACTCGCATCAGAAGCCTTACAGAAAGATACTCAAACGAGAAATGAAAAGATACACAATTGGAATAGTAAAGATACGCAAACGATGTAAAGATACACAATTGGAATAGTAAAGATACGCAAACGATGTAAAGATACTCAGTTTGAAAGAAACACACTCCCACACTTGCAAAACTCTCAAATTCAATAGAAACTCGCATTAGAAAGCCTTACAGAAAGATACTCAAACGAGAAATGAAAAGATACACAATTGGAATAGTAAAGATACGCAAACGATGTAAAGATACTCAGTTTGAAAGAAACACACTCCCGCACTTGCAAAACTCTCAAATACAATAGAAACTCGCATCAGAAGCCTTACAGAAAGATACTCAAACGAGAAATGAAAAGATACACAATTGGAATAGTAAAGATACGCAAACGATGTAAAGATACACAATTGGAATAGTAAAGATACGCAAACGATGTAAAGATACTCAGTTTGAAAGAAACACACTCCTACACTTGCAAAACTCTCAAATACAATAGAAACTCGCATCAGAAGCCTTACAGAAAGATACTCAAACGAGAAATGAAAAGATACACAATTGGAATAGTAAAGATACGCAAACGATGTAAAGATACACAATTGGAATAGTAAAGATACGCAAACGATGTAAAGATACTCAGTTTAAAAGAAACACACTCCCACACTTGCAAAACTCTCATATTCAATAGAAACTCGCATAAGAAAGCCTTACAGAAAGATACTCAAACGAGAAATGAAAAGATACATAATTGGAATAGTAAAGATACGCAAACGATGTAAAGATACTCAGCTTGAAAGAAACACACTCCCACACTTGCAAAACTCTCAAATACAATAGAAACTCGCATCAGAAGCCTTACAGAAAGATACTCAAACGAGAAATGAAAAGATACACAATTGGAATAGTAAAGATACGCAAACGATGTAAAGATACACAATTGGAATAGTAAAGATACGCAAACGATGTAAAGATACTCAGTTTGAAAGAAACACACTCCCACACTTGCAAAACTCTCAAATTCAATAGAAACTCGCATTAGAAAGCCTTACAGAAAGATACTCAAACGAGAAATGAAAAGATACACAATTGGAATAGTAAAGATACGCAAACGATGTAAAGATACTCAGTTTGAAAGAAACACACTCCCGCACTTGCAAAACTCTCAAATACAATAGAAACTCGCATCAGAAGCCTTACAGAAAGATACTCAAACGAGAAATGAAAAGATACACAATTGGAATAGTAAAGATACGCAAACGATGTAAAGATACACAATTGGAATAGTAAAGATACGCAAACGATGTAAAGATACTCAGTTTGAAAGAAACACACTCCTACACTTGCAAAACTCTCAAATACAATAGAAACTCGCATCAGAAGCCTTACAGAAAGATACTCAAACGAGAAATGAAAACATACACAATTGGAATAGTAAAGATACGCAAACGATGTAAAGATACACAATTAGAATAGTAAAGATACGCAAACGATGTAAAGATACTCAGTTTGAAAGAAACACACTCCCACACTTGGAAAACTCTCAAATACAATAGAAACTCGCATCAGAAGCCTTACAGAAAGATACTCAAACGAGAAATGAAAACATATACAATTGGAATAGTAAAGATACGCAAACGATGTAAAGATACACAATTGGAATAGTAAAGATACGCAAACGATGTAAAGATACTCAGTTTGAAAGAAACACACTCCCACACTTGCAAAACTCTCAAATACAATAGAAACTCGCATCAGAAGCTTTACAGAAAGATACTCAAACGAGAAATGAAAAGATACACAATTGGAATAGTAAAGATACGCAAACGATGTAAAGATACTCAGTTTGAAAGAAACACACTCCCACACTTGCAAAACTCTCAAATACAATAGAAACTCGCATCAGAAGCCTTACAGAAAGATACTCAAACGATAAATGAAAACATACACAATTGGAATAGTAAAGATACGCAAACGATGTAAAGATACTCAGTTTGAAAGAAACACACTCCCACACTTGAAAAACTCTCAAATACAATAGAAACTCGCATCAGAAGCCTTACAGAAAGATACTCAAACGAGAAATGAAAAGATACACAATTGGAATATTAAAGATACGCAAACGATGTAAAGATACTCAGTTTGAAAGAAACACACTCCCAAACTTGCAAAACTCTCAAATACAATAGAAACTCGCATCAGAAGCCTTACAGAAAGATACTTAACCGAGAAATGAAAAGATACACAATTGGAATAGTAAAGATACGCAAACGATGTAAAGATACTCAGTTTGAAAGAAACACACTCCCACACTTGCAAAACTCTCAAATACAATAGAAACTCGCATCAAAAGCCTTACAGAAAGATACTCAAACGAGAAATGAAAAGAAAAACAATTGGAATAGTAAAGATACGCAAATGATGTAAAGATACACAATTGGAATAGTAAAGATACGCAAACGATGTAAAGATACTCAGTTTGAAAGAAACACACTCCCAAACTTGCAAGACTCTCAAATACAATAAAAACTCGCATCAGAAGCCTTACAGAAAGATACTTAAACGAGAAATGAAAAGATACACAATTAGAATAGTAAAGATACGCAAACGATGTAAAGATACTCAGTTTGAAAGAAACACACTCCCACACTTGCAAAACTCTCAAATACAATAGAAACTCGCATCAGAAGCCTTACAGAAAGATACTCAAACGAGAAATGAAAAGATACACAATTGGAATATTAAAGATACGCAAACGATGTAAAGATACTCAATTGGAATAGTAAAGATACGCAAACGATGTAAAGATACTCAGTTTAAAAGAAACACACTCCCACACTTGCAAAACTCTCATATTCAATAGAAACTCGCATAAGAAAGCCTTACAGAAAGATACTCAAACGAGAAATGAAAAGATACATAATTGGAATAGTAAAGATACGCAAACGATGTAAAGATACACAATTGGAATAGTAAAGATACGCAAACGATGTAAAGATACTCAGTTTGAAAGAAACACACTCCCAAACTTGCAAGACTCTCAAATACAATAAAAACTCGCATCAGAAGCCTTACAGAAAGATACTTAAACGAGAAATGAAAAGATACACAATTAGAATAGTAAAGATACGCAAACGATGTAAAGATACTCAGTTTGAAAGAAACACACTCCCACACTTGCAAAACTCTCAAATACAATAGAAACTCGCATCAGAAGCCTTACAGAAAGATACTCAAACGAGAAATGAAAAGATACACAATTGGAATATTAAAGATACGCAAACGATGTAAAGATACTCAATTGGAATAGTAAAGATACGCAAACGATGTAAAGATACTCAGTTTAAAAGAAACACACTCCCACACTTGCAAAACTCTCATATTCAATAGAAACTCGCATAAGAAAGCCTTACAGAAAGATACTCAAACGAGAAATGAAAAGATACATAATTGGAATAGTAAAGATACGCAAACGATGTAAAGATACTCAGCTTGAAAGAAACACACTCCCACACTTGCAAAACTCTCAAATACAATAGAAACTCGCATCAGAAGCCTTACAGAAAGATACTCAAACGAGAAATGAAAAGATACACAATTGGAATAGTAAAGATACGCAAACGATGTAAAGATACACAATTGGAATAGTAAAGATACGCAAACGATGTAAAGATACTCAGTTTGAAAGAAACACACTCCCACACTTGCAAAACTCTCAAATTCAATAGAAACTCGCATTAGAAAGCCTTACAGAAAGATACTCAAACGAGAAATGAAAAGATACACAATTGGAATAGTAAAGATACGCAAACGATGTAAAGATACTCAGTTTGAAAGAAACACACTCCCGCACTTGCAAAACTCTCAAATACAATAGAAACTCGCATCAGAAGCCTTACAGAAAGATACTCAAACGAGAAATGAAAAGATACACAATTGGAATAGTAAAGATACGCAAACGATGTAAAGATACACAATTGGAATAGTAAAGATACGCAAACGATGTAAAGATACTCAGTTTGAAAGAAACACACTCCTACACTTGCAAAACTCTCAAATACAATAGAAACTCGCATCAGAAGCCTTACAGAAAGATACTCAAACGAGAAATGAAAACATACACAATTGGAATAGTAAAGATACGCAAACGATGTAAAGATACACAATTAGAATAGTAAAGATACGCAAACGATGTAAAGATACTCAGTTTGAAAGAAACACACTCCCACACTTGGAAAACTCTCAAATACAATAGAAACTCGCATCAGAAGCCTTACAGAAAGATACTCAAACGAGAAATGAAAACATATACAATTGGAATAGTAAAGATACGCAAACGATGTAAAGATACACAATTGGAATAGTAAAGATACGCAAACGATGTAAAGATACTCAGTTTGAAAGAAACACACTCCCACACTTGCAAAACTCTCAAATACAATAGAAACTCGCATCAGAAGCTTTACAGAAAGATACTCAAACGAGAAATGAAAAGATACACAATTGGAATAGTAAAGATACGCAAACGATGTAAAGATACTCAGTTTGAAAGAAACACACTCCCACACTTGCAAAACTCTCAAATACAATAGAAACTCGCATCAGAAGCCTTACAGAAAGATACTCAAACGATAAATGAAAACATACACAATTGGAATAGTAAAGATACGCAAACGATGTAAAGATACTCAGTTTGAAAGAAACACACTCCCACACTTGAAAAACTCTCAAATACAATAGAAACTCGCATCAGAAGCCTTACAGAAAGATACTCAAACGAGAAATGAAAAGATACACAATTGGAATATTAAAGATACGCAAACGATGTAAAGATACTCAGTTTGAAAGAAACACACTCCCAAACTTGCAAAACTCTCAAATACAATAGAAACTCGCATCAGAAGCCTTACAGAAAGATACTTAACCGAGAAATTAAAAGATACACAATTGGAATAGTAAAGATACGCAAACGATGTAAAGATACTCAGTTTGAAAGAAACACACTCCCACACTTGCAAAACTCTCAAATACAATAGAAACTCGCATAAGAAAGCCTTACAGAAAGATACTCAAACGAGAAATGAAAAGAAAAACAATTGGAATAGTAAAGATACGCAAATGATGTAAAGATACACAATTGGAATAGTAAAGATACGCAAACGATGTAAAGATACTCAGTTTGAAAGAAACACACTCCCAAACTTGCAAGACTCTCAAATACAATAAAAACTCGCATCAGAAGCCTTACAGAAAGATACTTAAACGAGAAATGAAAAGATACACAATTAGAATAGTAAAGATACGCAAACGATGTAAAGATACTCAGTTTGAAAGAAACACACTCCCACACTTGCAAAACTCTCAAATACAATAGAAACTCGCATCAGAAGCCTTACAGAAAGATACTCAAACGAGAAATGAAAAGATACACAATTGGAATAGTAAAGATACGCAAACGATGTAAAGATACACAATTGGAATAGTAAATATACGCAAACGATGTAAAGATACTCAGTTTAAAAGAAACACACTCCCACACTTGCAAAACTCTCATATTCAATAGAAACTCGCATCAGAAAGCCTTACAGAAATATACTCAAACGAGAAATGAAAAGATACACACTTGGAATAGTAAAGATACGCAAACGATGTAAAGATACTCAGTTTGAAAGAAACACACTCCCACACTTGCAAAACTCTCAAATACAATAGAAACTCGCATCAGAAGCCTTACAGAAAGATACTCAAACGAGAAATGAAAAGATCACAATTGGAATAGTAAAGATACGCAAACGATGTAAAGATACACAATTGGAATAGTAAAGATACGCAAACGATGTAAAGATACTCTGTTTGAAAGAACCACACTCCCACACTTGCAAAACTCTCAAATACAGTAGAAACTCGCATCAGAAGCCTTACAGAAAGATACTCAAACGAGAAATGAAAAGATACACAATTGGAATAGTAAAGATACGCAAACGATGTAAAGATACTCAGTTTGAAAGAAACACACTCCCACACTTGCAAAACTCTCAAATACAATAGAAACTCGCATCAAAAGCCTTACAGAAAGATACTCAAACGAGAAATGAAAAGAAAAACAATTGGAATAGTAAAGATACGCAAATGATGTAAAGATACACAATTGGAATAGTAAAGATACGCAAACGATGTAAAGATACTCAGTTTGAAAGAAACACACTCCCAAACTTGCAAGACTCTCAAATACAATAAAAACTCGCATCAGAAGCCTTACAGAAAGATACTTAAACGAGAAATGAAAAGATACACAATTAGAATAGTAAAGATACGCAAACGATGTAAAGATACTCAGTTTGAAAGAAACACACTCCCACACTTGCAAAACTCTCAAATACAATAGAAACTCGCATCAGAAGCCTTACAGAAAGATACTCAAACGAGAAATGAAAAGATACACAATTGGAATAGTAAAGATACGCAAACGATGTAAAGATACTCAGTTTGAAAGAAACACACTCCCACACTTGCAAAACTCTCAAATACAATAGAAACTCGCATCAGAAGCTTTACAGAAAGATACTCAAACGAGAAATGAAAAGATACACAATTGGAATAGTAAAGATACGCAAACGATGTAAAGATACTCAGTTTGAAAGAAACACACTCCCACACTTGCAAAACTCTCAAATACAATAGAAACTCGCATCAGAAGCCTTACAGAAAGATACTCAAACGATAAATGAAAACATACACAATTGGAATAGTAAAGATACGCAAACGATGTAAAGATACTCAGTTTGAAAGAAACACACTCCCACACTTGAAAAACTCTCAAATACAATAGAAACTCGCATCAGAAGCCTTACAGAAAGATACTCAAACGAGAAATGAAAAGATACACAATTGGAATATTAAAGATACGCAAACGATGTAAAGATACTCAGTTTGAAAGAAACACACTCCCAAACTTGCAAAACTCTCAAATACAATAGAAACTCGCATCAGAAGCCTTACAGAAAGATACTTAACCGAGAAATGAAAAGATACACAATTGGAATAGTAAAGATACGCAAACGATGTAAAGATACTCAGTTTGAAAGAAACACACTCCCACACTTGCAAAACTCTCAAATACAATAGAAACTCGCATCAAAAGCCTTACAGAAAGATACTCAAACGAGAAATGAAAAGAAAAACAATTGGAATAGTAAAGATACGCAAATGATGTAAAGATACACAATTGGAATAGTAAAGATACGCAAACGATGTAAAGATACTCAGTTTGAAAGAAACACACTCCCAAACTTGCAAGACTCTCAAATACAATAAAAACTCGCATCAGAAGCCTTACAGAAAGATACTTAAACGAGAAATGAAAAGATACACAATTAGAATAGTAAAGATACGCAAACGATGTAAAGATACTCAGTTTGAAAGAAACACACTCCCACACTTGCAAAACTCTCAAATACAATAGAAACTCGCATCAGAAGCCTTACAGAAAGATACTCAAACGAGAAATGAAAAGATACACAATTGGAATATTAAAGATACGCAAACGATGTAAAGATACTCAATTGGAATAGTAAAGATACGCAAACGATGTAAAGATACTCAGTTTAAAAGAAACACACTCCCACACTTGCAAAACTCTCATATTCAATAGAAACTCGCATAAGAAAGCCTTACAGAAAGATACTCAAACGAGAAATGAAAAGATACATAATTGGAATAGTAAAGATACGCAAACGATGTAAAGATACACAATTGGAATAGTAAAGATACGCAAACGATGTAAAGATACTCAGTTTGAAAGAAACACACTCCCAAACTTGCAAGACTCTCAAATACAATAAAAACTCGCATCAGAAGCCTTACAGAAAGATACTTAAACGAGAAATGAAAAGATACACAATTAGAATAGTAAAGATACGCAAACGATGTAAAGATACTCAGTTTGAAAGAAACACACTCCCACACTTGCAAAACTCTCAAATACAATAGAAACTCGCATCAGAAGCCTTACAGAAAGATACTCAAACGAGAAATGAAAAGATACACAATTGGAATATTAAAGATACGCAAACGATGTAAAGATACTCAATTGGAATAGTAAAGATACGCAAACGATGTAAAGATACTCAGTTTAAAAGAAACACACTCCCACACTTGCAAAACTCTCATATTCAATAGAAACTCGCATAAGAAAGCCTTACAGAAAGATACTCAAACGAGAAATGAAAAGATACATAATTGGAATAGTAAAGATACGCAAACGATGTAAAGATACTCAGCTTGAAAGAAACACACTCCCACACTTGCAAAACTCTCAAATACAATAGAAACTCGCATCAGAAGCCTTACAGAAAGATACTCAAACGAGAAATGAAAAGATACACAATTGGAATAGTAAAGATACGCAAACGATGTAAAGATACACAATTGGAATAGTAAAGATACGCAAACGATGTAAAGATACTCAGTTTGAAAGAAACACACTCCCACACTTGCAAAACTCTCAAATTCAATAGAAACTCGCATTAGAAAGCCTTACAGAAAGATACTCAAACGAGAAATGAAAAGATACACAATTGGAATAGTAAAGATACGCAAACGATGTAAAGATACTCAGTTTGAAAGAAACACACTCCCACACTTGCAAAACTCTCAAATACAATAGAAACTCGCATCAGAAGCCTTACAGAAAGATACTCAAACGAGAAATGAAAAGATACACAATTGGAATAGTAAAGATACGCAAACGATGTAAAGATACACAATTGGAATAGTAAAGATACGCAAACGATGTAAAGATACTCAGTTTGAAAGAAACACACTCCTACACTTGCAAAACTCTCAAATACAATAGAAACTCGCATCAGAAGCCTTACAGAAAGATACTCAAACGAGAAATGAAAACATACACAATTGGAATAGTAAAGATACGCAAACGATGTAAAGATACACAATTAGAATAGTAAAGATACGCAAACGATGTAAAGATACTCAGTTTGAAAGAAACACACTCCCACACTTGGAAAACTCTCAAATACAATAGAAACTCGCATCAGAAGCCTTACAGAAAGATACTCAAACGAGAAATGAAAACATATACAATTGGAATAGTAAAGATACGCAAACGATGTAAAGATACACAATTGGAATAGTAAAGATACGCAAACGATGTAAAGATACTCAGTTTGAAAGAAACACACTCCCACACTTGCAAAACTCTCAAATACAATAGAAACTCGCATCAGAAGCTTTACAGAAAGATACTCAAACGAGAAATGAAAAGATACACAATTGGAATAGTAAAGATACGCAAACGATGTAAAGATACTCAGTTTGAAAGAAACACACTCCCACACTTGCAAAACTCTCAAATACAATAGAAACTCGCATCAGAAGCCTTACAGAAAGATACTCAAACGATAAATGAAAACATACACAATTGGAATAGTAAAGATACGCAAACGATGTAAAGATACTCAGTTTGAAAGAAACACACTCCCACACTTGAAAAACTCTCAAATACAATAGAAACTCGCATCAGAAGCCTTACAGAAAGATACTCAAACGAGAAATGAAAAGATACACAATTGGAATATTAAAGATACGCAAACGATGTAAAGATACTCAGTTTGAAAGAAACACACTCCCAAACTTGCAAAACTCTCAAATACAATAGAAACTCGCATCAGAAGCCTTACAGAAAGATACTTAACCGAGAAATGAAAAGATACACAATTGGAATAGTAAAGATACGCAAACGATGTAAAGATACTCAGTTTGAAAGAAACACACTCCCACACTTGCAAAACTCTCAAATACAATAGAAACTCGCATAAGAAAGCCTTACAGAAAGATACTCAAACGAGAAATGAAAAGAAAAACAATTGGAATAGTAAAGATACGCAAATGATGTAAAGATACACAATTGGAATAGTAAAGATACGCAAACGATGTAAAGATACTCAGTTTGAAAGAAACACACTCCCAAACTTGCAAGACTCTCAAATACAATAAAAACTCGCATCAGAAGCCTTACAGAAAGATACTTAAACGAGAAATGAAAAGATACACAATTAGAATAGTAAAGATACGCAAACGATGTAAAGATACTCAGTTTGAAAGAAACACACTCCCACACTTGCAAAACTCTCAAATACAATAGAAACTCGCATCAGAAGCCTTACAGAAAGATACTCAAACGAGAAATGAAAAGATACACAATTGGAATAGTAAAGATACGCAAACGATGTAAAGATACACAATTGGAATAGTAAATATACGCAAACGATGTAAAGATACTCAGTTTAAAAGAAACACACTCCCACACTTGCAAAACTCTCATATTCAATAGAAACTCGCATCAGAAAGCCTTACAGAAATATACTCAAACGAGAAATGAAAAGATACACACTTGGAATAGTAAAGATACGCAAACGATGTAAAGATACTCAGTTTGAAAGAAACACACTCCCACACTTGCAAAACTCTCAAATACAATAGAAACTCGCATCAGAAGCCTTACAGAAAGATACTCAAACGAGAAATGAAAAGATCACAATTGGAATAGTAAAGATACGCAAACGATGTAAAGATACACAATTGGAATAGTAAAGATACGCAAACGATGTAAAGATACTCTGTTTGAAAGAACCACACTCCCACACTTGCAAAACTCTCAAATACAGTAGAAACTCGCATCAGAAGCCTTACAGAAAGATACTCAAACGAGAAATGAAAAGATACACAATTGGAATAGTAAAGATACGCAAACGATGTAAAGATACTCAGTTTGAAAGAAACACACTCCCACACTTGCAAAACTCTCAAATACAATAGAAACTCGCATCAAAAGCCTTACAGAAAGATACTCAAACGAGAAATGAAAAGAAAAACAATTGGAATAGTAAAGATACGCAAATGATGTAAAGATACACAATTGGAATAGTAAAGATACGCAAACGATGTAAAGATACTCAGTTTGAAAGAAACACACTCCCAAACTTGCAAGACTCTCAAATACAATAAAAACTCGCATCAGAAGCCTTACAGAAAGATACTTAAACGAGAAATGAAAAGATACACAATTAGAATAGTAAAGATACGCAAACGATGTAAAGATACTCAGTTTGAAAGAAACACACTCCCACACTTGCAAAACTCTCAAATACAATAGAAACTCGCATCAGAAGCCTTACAGAAAGATACTCAAACGAGAAATGAAAAGATACACAATTGGAATAGTAAAGATACGCAAACGATGTAAAGATACACAATTGGAATAGTAAAGATACGCAAACGATGTAAAGATACTCAGTTTAAAAGAAACACACTCCCACACTTGCAAAACTCTCATATTCAATAGAAACTCGCATCAGAAAGCCTTACAGAAATATACTCAAACGAGAAATGAAAAGATACACACTTGGAATAGTAAAGATACGCAAACGATGTAAAGATACTCAGTTTAAAAGAAACACACTCCCACACTTGCAAAACTCTCAAATACAATAGAAACTCGCATCAGAAGCCTTACAGAAAGATACTCAAACGAGAAATGAAAAGATCACAATTGGAATAGTAAAGATACGCAAACGATGTAAAGATACACAATTGGAATAGTAAAGATACGCAAACGATGTAAAGATACTCTGTTTGAAAGAACCACACTCCCACACTTGCAAAACTCTCAAATACAGTAGAAACTCGCATCAGAAGCCTTACAGAAAGATACTCAAACGAGAAATGAAAAGATACACAATTAGAATAGTAAAGATACGCAAACGATGTAAAGATACTCAGTTTGAAAGAAACACACTCCCACACTTGCAAAACTCTCAAATACAATAGAAACTCGCATCAGAAGCCTTACAGAAAGATACTCAAACGAGAAATGAAAAGATACACAATTGGAATAGTAAAGATACGCAAACGATGTAAAGATACACAATTGGAATAGTAAAGATACGCAAACGATGTAAAGATACTCAGTTTAAAAGAAACACACTCCCACACTTGCAAAACTCTCATATTCAATAGAAACTCGCATCAGAAAGCCTTACAGAAATATACTCAAACGAGAAATGAAAAGATACACACTTGGAATACTAAAGATACGCAAACGATGTAAAGATACTCAGTTTGAAAGAAACACACTCCTACACTTGCAAAACTCTCAAATACAATAGAAACTCGCATCAGAAGCCTTACAGAAAGATACTCAAACGAGAAATGAAAACATACACAATTGGAATAGTAAAGATACGCAAACGATGTAAAGATACACAATTAGAATAGTAAAGATACGCAAACGATGTAAAGATACTCAGTTTGAAAGAAACACACACCCACACTTGCAAAACTCTCAAATACAATAGAAACTCGCATCAGAAGCCTTACAGAAAGATACTCAAACGATAAATGAAAACATACACAATTGGAATAGTAAAGATACGCAAACGATGTAAAGATACTCAGTTTGAAAGAAACACACTCCCACACTTGCAAAACTCCCAAATACAATAGAAACTCGCATCAGAAGCCTTACAGAAAGATACTCAAACGAGAAATGAAAACATACACAATTGGAATAGTAAAGATACGCAAACGATGTAAAGATACACAATTGGAATAGTAAAGATACGCAAACGATGTAAAGATACTCAGTTTGAAAGAAACACACTCCCACACTTGCAAAACTCTCAAATACAATAGAAACTCGCATCAGAAGCCTTACAGAAAGATACTCAAACGATAAATGAAAACATACACAATTGGAATAGTAAAGATACGCAAACGATGTAAAGATACTCAGTTTGAAAGAAACACACTCCCACACTTGCAAAACTCCCAAATACAATAGAAACTCGCATCAGAAGCCTTACAGAAAGATACTCAAACGAGAAATGAAAAGATACACAATTGGAATAGTAAAGATACGCAAACGATGTAAAGATACTCAGTTTGAAAGAAACACACTTTCAAACTTGCAAAACTCTCAAATACAATAGAAACTCGCATCAGAAGCCTTACAGAAAGATACTTAAACGAGAAATGAAAAGATACACAATTGGAATAGTAAAGATACGCAAACGATGTAAAGATACTCAGTTTGAAAGAAACACACTCCCACACTTGCAAAACTCTCAAATACAATAGAAACTCGCATCAGAAGCCTTACAGAAAGATACTCAAACGAGAAATGAAAAGATACACAATTGGAATAGTAAAGATACGCAAACAATGTAAAGATACACAATTGGAATAGTAAAGATACGCAAACGATGTAAAGATACTCAGTTTGAAAGAAACACACTCCCACACTTGCAAAACTCTCAAATACAATAGAAACTCGCATCAGAAGCCTTACAGAAAGATACTCAAACGAGAAATGAAAAGATACACAATTGGAATAGTAAAGATACGCAAACGATGTAAAGATACACAATTGGAATAGTAAAGATACGCAAACGATGTAAAGATACTCTGTTTGAAAGAACCACACTCCCACACTTGCAAAACTCTCAAATACAATAGAAACTCGCATCAGAAGCCTTACAGAAAGATACTCAAACGAGAAATGAAAAGATACACAATTGGAATAGTAAAGATACGCAAACGATGTAAAGATACTCAGCTTGAAAGAAACACACTCCCACACTTGCAAAACTCTCAAATACAATAGAAACTCGCATCAGAAGCCTTACAGAAAGATACTCAAACGAGAAATGAAAAGATACACAATTGGAATAGTAAAGATACGCAAACGATGTAAAGATACACAATTGGAATAATAAAGATACGCAAACGATGTAAAGATACTCAGTTTGAAAGAAACACACTCCCACACTTGCAAAACTCTCAAATACAATAGAAACTCGCATCAGAAGCCTTACAGAAAGATACTCAAACGAGAAATGAAAACATACACAATTGGAATAGTAAAGATACGCAAACGATGTAAAGATACACAATTGGAATAGTAAAGATACGCAAACGATGTAAAGATACTCAGTTTGAAAGAAACACACTCCCACACTTGCAAAACTCTCAAATACAATAGAAACTCGCATCAGAAGCCTTACAGAAAGATACTCAAACGATAAATGAAAACATACACAATTGGAATAGTAAAGATACGCAAACGATGTAAAGATACTCAGTTTGAAAGAAACACACTCCCACACTTGCAAAACTCCCAAATACAATAGAAACTCGCATCAGAAGCCTTACAGAAAGATACTCAAACGAGAAATGAAAAGATACACAATTGGAATAGTAAAGATACGCAAACGATGTAAAGATACTCAGTTTGAAAGAAACACACTTTCAAACTTGCAAAACTCTCAAATACAATAGAAACTCGCATCAGAAGCCTTACAGAAAGATACTTAAACGAGAAATGAAAAGATACACAATTGGAATAGTAAAGATACGCAAACGATGTAAAGATACTCAGTTTGAAAGAAACACACTCCCACACTTGCAAAACTCTCAAATACAATAGAAACTCGCATCAGAAGCCTTACAGAAAGATACTCAAACGAGAAATGAAAAGATACACAATTGGAATAGTAAAGATACGCAAACAATGTAAAGATACACAATTGGAATAGTAAAGATACGCAAACGATGTAAAGATACTCAGTTTGAAAGAAACACACTCCCACACTTGCAAAACTCTCAAATACAATAGAAACTCGCATCAGAAGCCTTACAGAAAGATACTCAAACGAGAAATGAAAAGATACACAATTGGAATAGTAAAGATACGCAAACGATGTAAAGATACACAATTGGAATAGTAAAGATACGCAAACGATGTAAAGATACTCTGTTTGAAAGAACCACACTCCCACACTTGCAAAACTCTCAAATACAATAGAAACTCGCATCAGAAGCCTTACAGAAAGATACTCAAACGAGAAATGAAAAGATACACAATTGGAATAGTAAAGATACGCAAACGATGTAAAGATACTCAGCTTGAAAGAAACACACTCCCACACTTGCAAAACTCTCAAATACAATAGAAACTCGCATCAGAAGCCTTACAGAAAGATACTCAAACGAGAAATGAAAAGATACACAATTGGAATAGTAAAGATACGCAAACGATGTAAAGATACACAATTGGAATAGTAAAGATACGCAAACGATGTAAAGATACTCAGTTTGAAAGAAACACACTCCCACACTTGCAAAACTCTCAAATTCAATAGAAACTCGCATTAGAAAGCCTTACAGAAAGATACTCAAACGAGAAATGAAAAGATACACAATTGGAATAGTAAAGATACGCAAACGATGTAAAGATACTCAGTTTGAAAGAAACACACTCCCGCTCTTGCAAAACTCTCAAATACAATAGAAACTCGCATCAGAAGCCTTACAGAAAGATACTCAAACGAGAAATGAAAAGATACACAATTGGAATAGTAAAGATACGCAAACGATGTAAAGATACACAATTGGAATAGTAAAGATACGCAAACGATGTAAAGATACTCAGTTTGAAAGAAACACACTCCTACACTTGCAAAACTCTCAAATACAATAGAAACTCGCATCAGAAGCCTTACAGAAAGATACTCAAACGAGAAATGAAAACATACACAATTGGAATAGTAAAGATACGCAAACGATGTAAAGATACACAATTGGAATAGTAAAGATACGCAAACGATGTAAAGATACTCAGTTTGAAAGAAACACACTCCCACACTTGGAAAACTCTCAAATACAATAGAAACTCGCATCAGAAGCCTTACAGAAAGATACTCAAACGAGAAATGAAAACATACACAATTGGAATAGTAAAGATACGCAAACGATGTAAAGATACACAATTGGAATAGTAAAGATACGCAAACGAGGTAAAGATACTCAGTTTGAAAGAAACACACTCCCACACTTGCAAAACTCTCAAATACAATAGAAACTCGCATCAGAAGCCTTACAGAAAGATACTCAAACGAGAAATGAAAAATATGTCAATGCCGAGCCTAAGCCATCCCTTCTCTAAAGATCCGCATGATTCTTAAAATGAGTAGTCCTTGATTTGTGGAGTTTGTTTCATAAGTAAGCATATGGTTTGGGTTCATTTGTGCATATGATTGGTATCTTTCATGAGGTTTTCGATTTTCACTATGTTCATAACTCTTGTGTGTGAAAAGCTTTTAAGCATATGCCATGTTCTTGAGAGAAAAGATTTGGAGTGCATATCCTATGTGAGTTGAATTTGAACTCGTTTTGAACATGTTGAGCTTAATTACACCTTTGTTTCTGCCATGTCTTACTTGTTAAACGAAATCTCATGTTTATTAACCATTGAATTCATCTTATCTATTTCGATTGAATGCTATTCTTGATGCTATGAGTTTGAAGATCTCTGAGACAAAATGTTGAAGGCATTAGAATGTTGTGTCGTTAGTTATAGTTGTATTGTTTTCGTTGATGTTTTGATTTCCCTTTTTAGTGATTGCTAAGGGACTAGCAAAGTCTAAGTGTGGGGTTGTTGATAGGAGCACAAAGTGTGACGTTCTTAATGTATATATGCCCTATTCTTATGCTTTGTTACTTCTTATTTAGTTGTTTTAGGTTCATATTTGATACATGTATGTTCTAGGTAGAGCTATTTCGATTTTAGATGATTTGATGATGAAATTGTGCTAAGTGTTAGAACTCCTGATTGAGCTAGGATTCCTTGCTCGACTAGGACTCTACTTTCCTATTTTCATTCTTTCCTATTCCTTAATCGACGATTTCTTTTCAGGAAAGACAAATCATATTTGGAAAGAAAGGAGAGTTGCCGAGTTGCATTCCTAGTTGAACAAGGAAATCATATTCGAGTTGAACAAGGAGAAGAGGAGGCCGGCCTAGCTACTCCTAGTTGGACCAAGAGATTGCCGAGCTGCCCTTTAGAGATTTCCCTATTGGACTTGGTTTCCTACATCAAGATGGATATGGAGTACATAAATCAAATCCATAACAAAGAGGATTTCAGTTTCCCAATTGGATTCTATTTCCTTTTAGCACGCAAGAAGGCTTCCTACACCTCTATATATAGAGGCCGGCCTCTCCATTCAGCAACATCATCAGCCCTACACACAAACACAGCCATAAGCTCTGCCGAATTCATCCTTCACCATTCCAAGAAATCCTAAAACCGATTCCATCATTCCCCACCTATCAATAGCCTTTCAAACACGCTTGTGAAGGAGGTTTCATCCATAGAAGTCTTGGCTACACTTGTGGATTGCTTGATTTATAAAGTGTAACCATGATTCACTCTTGTTTAATTTCGGTTTTGGTTTTGTTCTTGTTCATGGATGAAGTTGCGATTTGTTTAGAGTAGTCTTGTATCAATTTTGTCTATGAAATAGCTACTTGATTCAATTTATATAGAGGATTCGAAAATTATGTTTTGGTTTTATGGATTTCGGTTTTGGTTTCTGCCGAACCTAGCTTTTGAACAATTTCGATGCCTATATGTTATGACTATGCTTGTAGCATGATATTTAGGTTGTTGGATTAAAGACTTATGCTAAGAACATGGTTATTCTTGTTTATGTGATTTTCGAATTGCATGGTTGTTGGTTAAGTAAGTGACATACTTGATAAATTCAATGTGCATGACTTTGGGATTACAGGATTAAGATGAACATGTTAGAATTTCGATTATGGCTGCTTGGTTGTGATTGAATGTGTTAAGTGTCTATGTGTTTAGGTTACTGCTTAGAACCCTAAATGCATGATCCATCCTTGGTGATTTATTGCATAGTCTCGGCATGATGCTATAAGAAAGACATGAAGCTTGTTTCGATTCCCTCTATGTGATTTGTTTTGGTGATTGTTTATGTGTTGGTTGGTTGAGCACATGTATATATTAGTTTAGGTTTTATTTACTGTTTTTATGATTCAATCCAAAATCTATATCAAACCTTAAAACCTTTATGAATTCGTGTGAGTATTGTGATCCTAATCCCTGGCTGGATCCCCGGTTTGTGAACGATACCCTCTTGCTTTATACTACTATGATGTGTTCAGGGTTAAATATTGATGTCGAGTAATCGAGCAATCATCAAATGGCGCCGTTGCCGGGGATCCATTAGAGATGGATCCCTAAATTTTACTACGAATTCATTGTGAATATTGTACATTTGTAGATTCTTATTCTTATTTCGTATAACATATAGTAATGTATCTTAGGTTGTTGTTTTGGTGCTTGAGTGAATGATTGTTGTAGGTTGTAAATCGAACGGAATAGGTAAAGTCCCTTTTGTTAATATTAGCCTTAACCCTTCATGCTAGCTCTCGAGTTTGCATGAGGTCGAGGGCGGCTTTTATTAACACTTGGAGATTTGTCTAACACATGAGGTTAAGTCCAGCTGAGTAAGGGGCACGCTCTTTTATTACTCTGGTGCATGGGACCAAAATTGGATCTCAGAGAACTACTGACTGACATACATCTCGGTGATGGAGTCGATAGGGAGTTCGCTCTCCGTAGTTCAACAAATGAGTCCTACCATGTTCACTATCTCTGATTGAGCTAAAGGCCTTCTGAAACAAAGACTTGATCTTGTGTCTAGGCATCCATACTTAGGCCGCACGTCCACCTTGATTTACAACTTAGAATCAATCGATCATTCAATCATTGAGATAGCAAAAAGAACTTGTGAATTGTATGAACTTGTGAAAACGTAAAGAACTAACACTTGTAAACTTGACGTAGTTGCCGTGTCCTTCCCCTTAAGTGTGCGTGTGTATGACTAAGGGAAGGCACGAATTTTATGTTTCCATTATGTATTCTTCAAGGCTAACTCGTTACCTTTCATATAAACAAGTACTATGCATGTCCGAATTTTCTAAGAAGACACAAGAGCTCAAGGATCGAATTCAAGCACTTAGAGATTTGAACAACTCTTTCATAAGTAGACCTTTGAATTTCGAAACATCTCCAAGCAATTCAATCTTAAACTCTTCACCTAGATTAGAAGAAGAGGAGGATCTTTCCTTTCCCTTCGCCTTCAAGTCAGACTTAGACACAATTGCGGGCCGTGACATAATTCATGTGGGTGCTCCAATGGCACTAAAGAATGCATTCATTCCTACCACCCCGGAATCACCTTCATGCATTGCTTTCACTCCACCTGATGAAGCTAACTTCTCCATTCCTGTTCAATTGCTTGGGCAGCTGCCTAAGTACTCTGGTTCATCAATGGAAGACCCTAATGTTCACCTTAGGGAGTTCTTGGACATTTGCAAGCTCCAATCGATTCATCACCTTTCTCAAGAAGGCTTGAGGTTGCTTTTGTTCCCATTTACCCTTAAGGATGATGCTAAACGTTGGTTATATTCTTTGCCTGCAGGAATCATCACTACATGGGACGAAATGACTAGGAGGTTCTTGAAGCAATTCTTCCCTGCTCAACTCACGAAAAGACTTAGGAGGGAGATTCAGAACTTCACTCAAAAGGATGCTGATTCACTCTATGAGGCTTGGGAGGAATTTCAGGAACTACAAAGGAAGTGCCCTCACCATGGTATTTCGTTGGATGACTTGGTGCAATTCTTCTATGAAGGACTCGACACCACCAATAAGAGCATGGTGGACTCGGCATGTGGCTGCACATTCATGAACAAAACCGGTCAAGAAGCTTACACCTTGATCGATGACTTGGCTGACAACAATCGCCAATTTAGTTCCAAGGAGAAGAGAGGAAGCAAGAGCCGTGGGGTGTATGATGTTGATGCAAGGAATCAGATGGCGACTTTAGAAAGGAAGCTTGACGTGCTAGTCAAGGCATTCAATGGTTCGAGCATCACCCCTCAAGCATGCGGCATTTGTTCTTTCAAGGATCACACTACTGACAATTGTCCAAATGGTGCAATGACTGAAGAAGAGTTGAACTTTATGGGGCAACAAAGGCCTAGGTACGATCCATACTCGAACACATACAACCCTGGACTTAGGGATCATCCAAATTTTCGTTGGAGCAACAATGCTCAACCATCCAATGCTCAAGGTCAAGGACCTCGTCCTTCAGGTTTGTTTGTGAGGCCTCAGGTACCTCAAGGTTCTGCTCCCTTTAACTCTAATGTTCATGGTTCGAATAATGCATCTTCACCTAATTATGATGAACTTTTGAAGTCTCTTGCTCAAGGGCAACAAAATCTAAACTCTGCTACTCAAGCATTAGTTACAGGTCAACAAGCTCATTCTAAGGACATAATCGGGCTTAAGAAGCAGATGGGACAAGTGATCGATTTCATGGGCAAGATCCATGAAGGAGGGAAGTTGCCGAGCCAAACTGAGCCTAATCCGAATGTGAAGGCCATGGTGACACGAAGTGGGAGGACTTTGGATGTTCCAATGCAGCAACATAAGAAGGCCGTGCCTTCTAAAGGTAAGGAGGCCGAGAAATACAATGTCAAAGACCTAGAGAAGGACCCTGCCTCCTTTAAAGCCAAAGATGCCGTGCCTCTACCAAAAGAAGATCGTGCTTGATCGGTTCGATTACTCGAGATCAATATTAACCCTGTAAGCATCGTTAGTAGTATAAAGCAAGAGGGTATCGTTCACAAACCGGGGATCCAACCAGGGTAAAGAATCACAAACATTTAACAACGAATTCATAAGAGTTTAAAAGATTTGAGATATATTTCGGTTCCAACAGAAAATAAACCTAAACTAATATATACATGTGATCAACCAACCAACACATAAGCAATTACCAAACAAATAACATAAGAACAAAGGTAACGAAATCTAATCTCAATTAAGTTCATGCCGTAAGGTTCATTATACATCCTAGAATCGGTTATGCAGTTAAGTTCCTCCCAAGGTTCCTAACTCAATGACACTTTAACACATTCGAACTCAGTCCCAACCTCATTCGAAATCTAACATACTTATCCTACCATGCAACTTCAAAGCCACGCATATTGAATTCATTAAGCATGTCACCTACTTAACCAACAATCATGCAATTCCAAAAATCACATAGAAAAGATAAACATATTCAAATGCACAAGTCTAACCGAACCTAGGCAATAATCGGTGAAGGTGACAAAGAACAAACAATTAATCAACTCCCAAGTATCAAAATCGTTTATAACTTTGGATTATTACACATGCGACGTCAACTTCCGGGTATCAATCACACACGTAAGTAAGAACACACCGAAAATCATTTAAATAAATAAACATAAACTCATGGCATAAAACCTAAAATCATTGAATTAAAATCGAAAACCTTAATTCATCATGTCATTCAAAAGTTACAAATATCTCATAGACAAGAATAAAAATATCTTTAACAAAACCTAAACATAAATCATCCAAGAACAAGCACATAAAAACCCGAAAACTTAACATGAAGATCAAAGAGTTACACTTTATAATTCTCCTCCCAAGGTTCCTTACAGAGGTAGCACGAGATCTTCAAGAGTATGGTATCCTAGGCTCCCAAGCTTTGGACAGAAAATATGATGAAGGGTGGTGAATTCGGATTCTATGATGCTTGGTGAATGAAAGTGTTTGGGCAGAGCTTTGGCAAGTCTTGTGAGCAAGGTTGATGATGTTTTTCTGTGGAATTGAGGTGCTATATATAGAGGAAGAAACCCAAGGGAAGATGGCCACAAAGTCCACAAAGTTGAAACCAAATTGGTTGAGGTTTCCTAGATTCGGCAGATCTGACCTTTGTCCCTTGTTGTGGACATAACTTTCTCTAGAAAATAGATATTGAGATGATTCCAACTGGCAAATTCAACTAGACTTCCGTTGCTTTTCATCCATATAAGGTACATTTTCTCAATCCTTTTGAGCTGTCCAGGAGAGCTCGTCAAAGTTGGATGATCTGCAGTGCCAGAATTCTGATTTCTATAAGGATTGCATATCTTTTGCATTAATTGCATATCTTCTTCCTCCTTTAATGCTGATTTATTTTGCACAAATTTCTTCCTTTGAATTAGGGAGGCATCAAAAGTCTTAATTGTTGCAGCCATGTTTGATTTTTCTTACCTTTCCTCATTAAATTTGCTGCATGCCTTCTTTGACTTTCTTGCCTCTTCTCATTTAATTTGCTGCATGCCTTCTTTGACATTCTTTGGTGCATGGATTTATGGATATTCTGATCATATTTGTGCTCTATATGCAGGACAAACAAGGTCCCAAGTTTCCCTCATAACCCTTGGATCAAAAGCAAATCAATGGCTGAGATAATTCCGACGAGCTCACCTGACCTCCGAGTAATGATTTGGTCATATCTCCCTGTAGGAATAAGATATTGATTTGATTCCAAATCCTACAGAAACTAGACTCAAAATCCTTTTTATCCATATAAGGTACGTCTTCTAACTCGATCGGAGCTATCCATGGGAGCCCGTCGAAGTTGGACTATGAATCTTGACAGCATTTTGATTTCTTGCATGGATTGAGCTTTTAAGTGTATTTTCTTCTCTTTCCTTGTGGAACTAGGATTGTTTTCCTTCTCCAACATGGATTTGTATTTCCTAATAAGAATAAGTATGTTAGAAACAAAGAAATACGAAAGGATGAATCCTACTCGAACAAGGAATCATATCTCAACAAGGATTATTAACACTTAGCACGATTTCATCATCAATTCATTCATAATTGATATAAGCTCTACCTAGACACTTATTCATACAAAAGAAACTAAAACCTACTAAATAAGAGGTAACAAAGAGTAAGAATAGGGCATAAACATATTAAGAACGTCACACTTTGTGCTCCTATCAGTGCTTTGCATGACAAAGGTAAGGATCCTAACTCTAGTGGTTTGGTTTCAACTAATGATCTTTCTCGTGTTCCCTTCCCTAGTAGATTCGCAAAGCAAAAGAAGGATGACTCTGATCAAGCCATGCTCGACATTTTCAAGAAGGTGGAAGTGAACATGCCTCTTATTGAATGCATACAACAAAATCCTAAGTATGCTAAGTTTTTGAAAGAATTGTGCACCAACAAGAGGATGACTCGAGAGAAGGAGGTTGTTACAATGAGTGAGACGGTTTCTGCCGTGCTCCAAAGGAAGCTACCACCAAAGCTTAAGGATCCAGGGAGTTTTTCTATCCCTTGTACAATCGGAAACATGACATTTGAAAAGATAATGTTAGACTTAGGTGCATCTATCAATGTAATGCTGCACTATATCTATGAGAACCTAGGTCTAGGTGATTTGAAACGTGATAATGTTGTGATTCGATTGGCTGATTGTTCCAACAAAGTCCCTTTGGGCTATGTTGAAGATGTTCTTGTGCAGGTTTCGAGCTTGATCTTTCCTGCCGACTTCTATGTCATAGACATGGAGCCAACGGAGGCAGATGACAAGGAGGTTCCTATCTTGTTAGGCCGCCCCTTCATGAGGACCGCAAGAACAAAAATAGATGTGTTTAGTGGATCACTCACCTTTGAGTTCGATGGTGAAGTGATTAGCTTCAACATCTTTGAAGCTATGAGGTATCCTCTTTCGGAGTTAAGTGATTGTTTTTCAGTTGACATACTTGATTCCCTTGCAGATAACTATCTAGATACCTTGACAAATGACGAGTTGGCACTCACTATTGCCCAAGGGGCCGGATTCACAAGTGATAGCTCGAACATTTCGGTGCTAGAAGCTAAAGATGCCGTGCCATCTTTCATTCATGAAACCGTGACCTCCCTTGAGGTTGCAAGTGAGGTAAGTTTTGTCTCTCCTAGTCCAATTCTCTTAACTACTAACAAGAATCTTCCTTCTGTGGTGCAAGCTCCGAAGCTTGATCTTAAGGTTCTTCCGGACCACTTGAAGTATGCGTTTCTAGGACAAGAGGATACATTGCCCGTGATCATTTCATCTGCACTAAATGAGGAGCAAGAAGAGAGATTGATTGAAGTGTTGAAGAGACACAAGACGGCAATAGGATGGACCCTAGCCGACATCAAGGGGATCAGCCCTACCATGTGTGTGCATCGAATATTGCTAGAAGATGGTGCCAAACCAACCAAGGAAGGTCAGAGACGCCTTCACCCACCAATGATGCAAGTTGTAAAGGATGAAATCACCAAGTTGCACGATTGTGGCGTGATCTACCCCATCTCGGATAGTAGGTGGATCTCTCCCATTCAAGTTGTGCCAAAGAAGTCAGGCATCACGGTGGTGAAGAACAAGGACAACGAGTTGGTACCTCAAAGGACGGTGACCGGTCATAGAGTTTGTATTGACTATAGGAAGCTCAATGCGACAACAAGGAAGGACCACATGCCATTGCCATTCATTGATCAAATGCTTGAGAGGTTAGCTGGTCACTCTTTCTATTGTTTCCTTGATGGATATAGTGGATACAACCAAATAAGTGTTGCGGAAGAAGATCAAGAGAAGACTACATTCACATGCCCTTTTGGTAAGTTTGCCTATCGTCGCATGCCTTTTGGTTTGTGCAATGCCCCAGGTACGTTTCAACGTTGTATGTATCACATTTTCTCCGAGTATATTGGTTCCAAAATTGAAGTTTTCATGGATGATTTTTCTGTCTATGGTGAAGATTTCGAAACTTGTTTAGAAAATGTTGAACTTGTGCTTAAACGTTGTGAAGAGACTAACTTGGTTTTGAATTGGGAAAAATGTCACTTTATGGTCACGCAAGGTATTGTCTTAGGTCATATTGTTTCATCTAGAGGAATTGAGGTTGATAAGTCTAAAATAGATCTTGTGCGTCACTTACCCCTCCCCACAAGTGTGAGGGCTGTTCGATCGTTTCTTGGACATGCAGGTTTCTATCGTAGGTTTATCAAAGATTTTTCCAAGATTGCGAGACCAATGAGTTCATTGCTTCAAAAAGACGTCCCATTCAACTTTGATGATGATTGCAAGCATGCATTCGAGACTTTGAAGAAGCTCTTAACTTCAGCACCGATCATGGCACCGCCGGATTGGTCCTTGCCATTCGAGTTGATGTGTGATGCCTCCGACTATGCAGTTGGAGCCGTGCTAGGGCAGAGGAAGGATAAGCAGCCCTACGCCATCTACTATGCCTCACGAACACTCAATGATGCTCAACAAAACTACACCACAACTGAAAAAGAACTTCTTGCCGTGATCTTTGCTCTAGATAAGTTTCGTTCTTACTTACTTCAATCTAAAGTTATTGTTTACACTGACCATGCAGCTTTGAAGTATTTAATGACAAAGAAGGATGCCAAACCGAGATTGATTCGATGGATTCTTCTACTCCAAGAGTTTGATCTCGAAATCAAGGACAAGAAGGGAAGTGACAATGTTGTGGCGGATCATTTGAGTCGATTGGTGAGAGATGCCGAGCCCTTGGCCATCCAAGAGAGCTTTCCGGATGAGCAACTCTTTCGAGTTGAGGTAAGTGAGCCATGGTATGCAGATATTGTTAATTATCTTGTTTCTAAGCAATTTCCGGATACTTTATCGCATGCACAAAAGAATAGACTCAAGGCATTAGCTAAGTATTATGTTTGGGATGAACCATACTTGTGGAAACATTGTGTTGATCAAATCATTAGGAGGTGTGTCCCTGAACATGAACATCACTCTATACTTACGTTTTGCCATTCTGAATCTTGTGGAGGACATTTTGGTTCACGTAGGACTGCTCTTAAGGTGCTCGAATGTGGTTTCTTTTGGCCTACGATTTTCAAAGATGCATATCATTTTTGCATGACTTGTGATAGGTGCCAACGTATGGGAAACTTAGGATCTAGAGATCAAATGCCTATGACATCGATTATATATGTCGAAATTTTTGATTGTTGGGGTATTGATTTCATGGGACCTTTTCCTAGCTCAAATGGTTACTTATACATACTCGTTTGTGTTGACTATGTTTCGAAATGGGTGGAAGCAAAGGCCACCCGGACTAATGATTCTCGAGTTGTTGCAGATTTCCTTCGTTCTAACATTTTCTCCAGGTTTGGTATGCCGAGAGTTATCATTAGTGATGGAGGATCTCACTTTTGCAACCGGACCATTGAGGCGTTGTTGAAGAAGTATGGAATTAAGCATAAGGCTGCTACGCCTTATCACCCTCAAACAAGTGGACAAGTAGAGCTATCTAATCGTGAGATCAAGAGAATTTTAGAGAAGTCTGTTGGACCATCACGCAAGGATTGGTCTCAACGATTGGATGATGCTCTTTGGGCCTATAGGACGGCATACAAGACTCCCCTAGGCATGTCACCATTTCGACTAGTTTATGGCAAGGCGTGCCATCTTCCTGTGGAGCTTGAACATCGTGCATGGTGGGCTGTGAAGAATTTTAACATGGACATTGATGAGGCCGGATTACATAGGAAGTTGCAATTGCATGAGCTTGAAGAGATTAGGAATGAGGCTTATGATTCGGCAATGGTTTACAAGGAGAAGACTAAGACATTCCATGACCGCATGATTAGGAAGAAACACTTTGTCGTTGGGCAGAAAGTTCTTTTATTTAATTCTCGACTTAGATTGTTTCCGGGCAAGCTCCGTTCTAGGTGGCTTGGACCGTTTGTTGTTACTAATGTTTTTCCTTCTGGTGCTATTCAGATCAAAAGTATGGTGCATGGAAAGGAATTCACGGTCAATGGACATCGCTTGAAGCCGTACTATGACAATTTCATGGAACACAATGTGGAGGAGACGTCTCTCCTTGATCCTACAGCAAGCAAGTGATGCTTTGGAGATAGTCTAGGCTATAGACTCTAAACTTAAGCCAATGAAGGAGCCATCAACGAGTGTTTGCATTTTCTTATCCCTTAACTCTTTCTAATTTTCGTTGCTTATCATATTGTACATTGAGGGCAATGTAAGTTTTAAGTGTGGGGTGGGGTATACATCATTCGTTGAATTCTATTGTTTGATGCTATGTGTTTCAATTTTGTTGTTTTGTTTTTCGATTTTTAGTGTCATTTTGGTTCTGTTTTTCGATTTTTATGTTGTTTTGTTTTTGTTTTGAGTCCTAGGTATGCCTTTGACTGTCTAGGATGAGTTGATCTTTGAATTTATGGTTGATAGATGATCATGATATTGAAATGAACTTCATTGTTATTTGATGGTTAATCGATGTGTAGATTTTGTACGAACATGTAGTAGATGAGGATTTTGAAACTTAGGTACAGAATGAGCATGTTCTTTACTTGTTTGAATTCATGTAACCTATGTGAGATTCGAGCCATATATATGTGCCTTTCTTTGGAGAGTTTTATTCTATCGTTTCTTGGCTTTATAACCTCATTACATTTATTTTGATCAATTCATATGCCATAGAATTGCAATGAACTAGAGATTGCTAGAACTTACTTTGTGAAACTTTCGAAGCTTTATGTCATAATATACTCTGATTTTGAAAAGGATTGTTGGATCTTTTTAGGATTTCCACCACTTAAAGCCAAAAAGCCGTATCCCTATTTGAGCCCTGCTTGGGACACCTTAGTGTTTACCCCTTTGAGCCTACGTTAAGCCTTTTCTTTCATTACCAACATGTTATATCCTTGCTTAGTATAGTTATATCTCTACCTTGTCTTTGAGGCTTGGCAGAGCCGATTCTTGGATGTAATATGGAGTGATGATTTGATTCAAGTGTGGGGTTATGCTATTGTATGTATGTTATGCCGTGAAAAGAGTATGAAAAAGAGGAAAAAATGTATTGATGCCGTGAGAAAAAGAAGAAGAAAAGTATATATACACGGTTTTGAGAAAAAAATGGAAAAGAAAGTATGATGAAAGATCTCGGCATGACATTGATTTATGTGAATTTGGAGTTGTGATGTATTTGTTGAAGGCTCAATAATGTTATACTTTAGCCTTTGTTCGTTTTCACAATGTTTAAAGTGAAGAATGGGTCCAACATGATGATATTTGGCCCTTGTTTTATGGAGTATGGCGACATAAGGTGGATGTTTTGCTCTGCTAAGTCTTGAGGATGACCTTTGTGATTCCCTTTACCTTGAAAAATATGTCAATGCCGAGCCTAAGCCATCCCTTCTCTAAAGATCCGCATGATTCTTAAAATGAGTAGTCCTTGATTTGTGGAGTTTGTTTCATAAGTAAGCATATGGTTTGGGTTCATTTGTGCATATGATTGGTATCTTTCATGAGGTTTTCGATTTTCACTATGTTCATAACTCTTGTGTGTGAAAAGCTTTTAAGCATATGCCATGTTCTTGAGAGAAAAGATTTGGAGTGCATATCCTATGTGAGTTGAATTTGAACTCGTTTTGAACATGTTGAGCTTAATTACACCTTTGTTTCTGCCATGTCTTACTTGTTAAACGAAATCTCATGTTTATTAACCATTGAATTCATCTTATCTATTTCGATTGAATGCTATTCTTGATGCTATGAGTTTGAAGATCTCTGAGACAAAATGTTGAAGGCATTAGAATGTTGTGTCGTTAGTTATAGTTGTATTGTTTTCGTTGATGTTTTGATTTCCCTTTTTAGTGATTGCTAAGGGACTAGCAAAGTCTAAGTGTGGGGCTGTTGATAGGAGCACAAAGTGTGACGTTCTTAATGTATATATGCCCTATTCTTATGCTTTGTTACTTCTTATTTAGTTGTTTTAGGTTCATATTTGATACATGTATGTTCTAGGTAGAGCTATTTCGATTTTAGATGATTTGATGATGAAATTGTGCTAAGTGTTAGAACTCCTGATTGAGCTAGGATTCCTTGCTCGACTAGGACTCTACTTTCCTATTTTCATTCTTTCCTATTCCTTAATCGACGATTTCTTTTCAGGAAAGACAAATCATATTTGGAAAGAAAGGAGAGTTGCCGAGTTGCATTCCTAGTTGAACAAGGAAATCATATTCGAGTTGAACAAGGAGAAGAGGAGGCCGGCCTAGCTACTCCTAGTTGGACCAAGAGATTGCCGAGCTGCCCTTTAGAGATTTCCCTATTGGACTTGGTTTCCTACATCAAGATGGATATGGAGTACATAAATCAAATCCATAACAAAGAGGATTTCAGTTTCCCAATTGGATTCTATTTCCTTTTAGCACGCAAGAAGGCTTCCTACACCTCTATATATAGAGGCCGGCCTCTCCATTCAGCAACATCATCAGCCCTACACACAAACACAGCCATAAGCTCTGCCGAATTCATCCTTCACCATTCCAAGAAATCCTAAAACCGATTCCATCATTCCCCACCTATCAATAGCCTTTCAAACACGCTTGTGAAGGAGGTTTCATCCATAGAAGTCTTGGCTACACTTGTGGATTGCTTGATTTATAAAGTGTAACCATGATTCACTCTTGTTTAATTTCGGTTTTGGTTTTGTTCTTGTTCATGGATGAAGTTGCGATTTGTTTAGAGTAGTCTTGTATCAATTTTGTCTATGAAATAGCTACTTGATTCAATTTATATAGAGGATTCGAAAATTATGTTTTGGTTTTATGGATTTCGGTTTTGGTTTCTGCCGAACCTAGCTTTTGAACAATTTCGATGCCTATATGTTATGACTATGCTTGTAGCATGATATTTAGGTTGTTGGATTAAAGACTTATGCTAAGAACATGGTTATTCTTGTTTATGTGATTTTCGAATTGCATGGTTGTTGGTTAAGTAAGTGACATACTTGATAAATTCAATGTGCATGACTTTGGGATTACAGGATTAAGATGAACATGTTAGAATTTCGATTATGGCTGCTTGGTTGTGATTGAATGTGTTAAGTGTCTATGTGTTTAGGTTACTGCTTAGAACCCTAAATGCATGATCCATCCTTGGTGATTTATTGCATAGTCTCGGCATGATGCTATAAGAAAGACATGAAGCTTGTTTCGATTCCCTCTATGTGATTTGTTTTGGTGATTGTTTATGTGTTGGTTGGTTGAGCACATGTATATATTAGTTTAGGTTTTATTTACTGTTTTTATGATTCAATCCAAAATCTATATCAAACCTTAAAACCTTTATGAATTCGTGTGAGTATTGTGATCCTAAGCCCTGGCTGGATCCCCGGTTTGTGAACGATACCCTCTTGCTTTATACTACTATGATGTGTTCAGGGTTAAATATTGATGTCGAGTAATCGAGCAATCATCAAATGGCGCCGTTGCCGGGGATCCATTAGAGATGGATCCCTAACTTTTACTACGAATTCATTGTGAATATTGTACATTTGTAGATTCTTATTCTTATTCTTATTTCGTATAACATATAGTAATGTATCTTAGGTTGTTGTTTTGGTGCTTGAGTGAATGATTGTTGTAGGTTGTAAATCGAACGGAATAGGTAAAGTCCATTTTGTTAATATTAGCCTTAACCCTTCATGCTAGCTCTCGAGTTTGCATGAGGTCGAGGGCGGCTTTTATTAACACTTGGAGATTTGTCTAACACATGAGGTTAAGTCCAGCTGAGTAAGGGGCACGCTCTTTTATTACTCTGGTGCATGGGACCAAAATTGGATCTCAGAGAACTACTGACTGACATACATCTCGGTGATGGAGTCGATAGGGAGTTCGCTCTCCGTAGTTCAACAAATGAGTCCTACCATGTTCACTATCTCTGATTGAGCTAAAGGCCTTCTGAAACAAAGACTTGATCTTGTGTCTAGGCATCCATACTTAGGCCGCACGTCCACCTTGATTTACAACTTAGAATCAATCGATCATTCAATCATTGAGATAGCAAAAAGAACTTGTGAATTGTATGAACTTGTGAAAACGTAAAGAACTAACACTTGTAAACTTGACGTAGTTGCCGTGTCCTTCCCCTTAAGTGTGCGTGTGTATGACTAAGGGAAGGCACGAATTTTATGTATCCATTATGTATTCTACTATACGCAAACGATGTAAAGATACACAATTGGAATAGTAAAGATACGCAAACGATGTAAAGATACTCAGTTTGAAAGAAACACACTCCCACACTTGCAAAACTCTCAAATACAATAGAAACTCGCATCAGAAGCCTTACAGAAAGATACTCAAACGAGAAATGAAAAGATACACAATTGGAATAGTAAAGATACGCAAACGATGTAAAGATACTCAGTTTGAAAGAAACACACTCCCAAACTTGCAAAACTCTCAAATACAATAGAAACTCGCATCAGAAGCCTTACAAAAAGATACTTAAACGAGAAATGAAAAGATACACAATTGGAATAGTAAAGATACGCAAACGATGTAAAGATACTCAGTTTGAAAGAAACACACTCCCACACTTGCAAAACTCTCAAATACAATAGAAACTCGCATCAGAAGCCTTACAGAAAGATACTCAAACGAGAAATGAAAAGATACACAATTGGAATAGAAAAGATACAAAAACGATGTAAAGATACACAATTGGAATAGTAAAGATACGCAAACGATGTAAAGATACTCAGTTTGAAAGTAACACACTCCCACACTTGCAAAACTCTCAAATACAATAGAAACTCGTATCAGAAGCCTTACAGAAAGATACTCAAATGAGAAATGAAAAGATACACAATTGGAATAGTAAAGATACAGAAACGATGTAAAGATACTCAGTTTGAAAGAAACACACTCCCACACTTGCAAAACTCTCAAATACAATAGAAACTCGCATCAGAAGCCTTACAGAAAGATACTCAAACGAGAAATGAAAAGATACACAATTGGAATAGTAAAGATACGCAAACGATGTAAAGATACACAATTGGAATAGTAAAGATACGCAAACGATGTAAAGATACTCAGTTTGAAAGAAACACACTCCCACACTTGCAAAACTCTCAAATTCAATAGAAACTCGCATTAGAAAGCCTTACAGAAAGATACTCAAACGAGAAATGAAAAGATACACAATTGGAATAGTAAAGATACGCAAACGATGTAAAGATACTCAGTTTGAAAGAAACACACTCCCGCACTTGCAAAACTCTCAAATACAATAGAAACTCGCATCAGAAGCCTTACAGAAAGATACTCAAACGAGAAATGAAAAGATACACAATTGGAATAGTAAAGATACGCAAACGATGTAAAGATACACAATTGGAATAGTAAAGATACGCAAACGATGTAAAGATACTCAGTTTGAAAGAAACACACTCCCACACTTGCCAAACTCTCAAATACAATAGAAACTCGCATCAGAAGTCTTACAAAAAGATACTCAAACGAGAAATGAAAACATACACAATTGGAATAGTAAAGATACGCAAACGATGTAAAGATACACAATTGGAATAGTAAAGATACGCAAACGATGTAAAGATACTCAGTTTGAAAGTAACACACTCCCACACTTGCAAAACTCTCAAATACAATAGAAACTCGTATCAGAAGCCTTACAGAAAGATACTCAAATGAGAAATGAAAAGATACACAATTGGAATAGTAAAGATACGCAAACGATGTAAAGATACTCAGTTTGAAAGAAACACACTCCCAAACTTGCAAGGCTCTCAAATACAATAGAAACTCGCATCAGAAGCCTTACAGAAAGATACTTAAACGAGAAATGAAAAGATACACAATTGGAATAGTAAAGATACGCAAACGATTTAAAGATACTCAGTTTGAAAGAAACACACTCCCACACTTGCAAAACTCTCAAATACAATAGAAACTCGCATCAGAAGCCTTACAGAAAGATACTCAAACGAGAAATGAAAAGATACACAATTGGAATAGTAAAGATACGCAAACGATGTAAAGATACACAATTGGAATAGTAAAGATACGCAAACGATGTAAAGATACTCAGTTTAAAAGAAACACACTCCCACACTTGCCAAACTCTCAAATACAATAGAAACTCGCATCAGAAGCCTTACAAAAAGATACTCAAACGAGAAATGAAAACATACACAATTGGAATAGTAAAGTTACGCAAACGATGTAAAGATACACAATTGGAATAGTAAAGATACGCAAACGATGTAAAGATACACAATTGGAATAGTAAAGATACGCAAACAATGTAAAGATACTCAGTTTGAAAGAAACACACTCCCACACTTGGAAAACTCTCAAATACAATAGAAACTCGCATCAGAAGCCTTACAGAAAGATACTCAAACGAGAAATGAAAAGATACACAATTGGAATAGTAAAGATACGCAAACGATGTAAAGATACACAATTGGAATAGTAAAGATACGCAAACGATGTGAAGATACTCAGTTTGAAAGAAACACACTCCCACACTTGCAAAACTCTCAAATACAATAGAAACTCGCATCAGAAGCCTTACAGAAAGATACTCAAACGACAAATGAAAAGATACACAATTGGAATAGTAAAGATACGCAAACGATGTAAAGATACACAATTGGAATAGTAAAGATACGCAAACGATGTAAAGATACTCAGTTTGAAAGAAACACACTCCCACACTTGCAAAACTCTCAAATTCAATAGAAACTAGCATCAGAAAGCCTGACAGAAAGATACTCAAACGAGAATTGAAAAGACACACAATTGGAATAGTAAAGATACGCAAACGATGTAAAGATACTCAGTTTGAAAGAAACACACTCCCAAACTTGCAAAACTCTCAAATACAATAGAAACTCGCATCAGAAGCCTTACAAAAAGATACTTAAACGAGAAATGAAAAGATACACAATTGGAATAGTAAAGATACGCAAACGATGTAAAGATACTCAGTTTGAAAGAAACACACTCCCACACTTGCAAAACTCTCAAATACAATAGAAACTCGCATCAGAAGCCTTACAGAAAGATACTCAAACGAGAAATGAAAAGATACACAATTGGAATAGAAAAGATACAAAAACGATGTAAAGATACACAATTGGAATAGTAAAGATACGCAAACGATGTAAAGATACTCAGTTTGAAAGTAACACACTCCCACACTTGCAAAACTCTCAAATACAATAGAAACTCGTATCAGAAGCCTTACAGAAAGATACTCAAATGAGAAATGAAAAGATACACAATTGGAATAGTAAAGATACAGAAACGATGTAAAGATACTCAGTTTGAAAGAAACACACTCCCACACTTGCAAAACTCTCAAATACAATAGAAACTCGCATCAGAAGCCTTACAGAAAGATACTCAAACGAGAAATGAAAAGATACACAATTGGAATAGTAAAGATACGCAAACGATGTAAAGATACACAATTGGAATAGTAAAGATACGCAAACGATGTAAAGATACTCAGTTTGAAAGAAACACACTCCCACACTTGCAAAACTCTCAAATACAATAGAAACTCGCATCAGAAGCCTTACAGAAAGATACTCAAACGAGAAATGAAAAGATACACAATTGGAATAGTAAAGATACGCAAACGATGTAAAGATACACAATTGGAATAGTAAAGATACGCAAACGATGTGAAGATACTCAGTTTGAAAGAAACACACTCCCACACTTGCAAAACTCTCAAATACAATAGAAACTCGCATCAGAAGCCTTACAGAAAGATACTCAAACGAGAAATGAAAAGATACACAATTGGAATAGTAAAGATACGCAAACGATGTAAAGATACACAATTGGAATAGTAAAGATACGCAAACGATGTAAAGATACTCAGTTTGAAAGAAACACACTCCCAAATTTGCAAGACTCTCAAATACAATAGAAACTCGCATCAGAAGCCTTACAGAAAGATACTTAAACGAGAAATGAAAAGATACACAATTGGAATAGTAAAGATACGCAAACGATGTAAAGATACTCAGTTTGAAAGAAACACACTCCCACACTTGCAAAACTCTCAAATACAATAGAAACTCGCATCAGAAGCCTTACAGAAAGATACTCAAACGAGAAATGAAAAGATACACAATTGGAATAGTAAAGATACGCAAACGATGTAAAGATACACAATTGGAATAGTAAAGATACGCAAACGATGTGAAGATACTCAGTTTGAAAGAAACACACTCCCACACTTGCAAAACTCTCAAATACAATAGAAACTCGCATCAGAAGCCTTACAGAAAGATACTCAAACGAGAAATGAAAAGATACACAATTGTAATAGTAAAGATACGCAAACGATGTAAAGATACACAATTGGAATAGTAAAGATACGCAAACGATGTAAAGATACTCAGTTTGAAAGAAACACACTCCCAAACTTGCAAGACTCTCAAATACAATAGAAACTCGCATCAGAAGCCTTACAGAAAGATACTTAAACGAGAAATGAAAAGATACACAATTGGAATAGTAAAGATACGCAAACGATGTAAAGATACTCAGTTTGAAAGAAACACACTCCCACACTTGCAAAACTCTCAAATACAATAGAAACTCGCATCAGAAGCCTTACAGAAAGATACTCAAACGAGAAATGAAAAGATACACAATTGAAATAGTAAAGATACGCAAACGATGTAAAGATACACAATTGGAATAGTAAAGATACACAAACGATGTAAAGATACTCAGTTTGAAAGAAACACACTCCCACACTTGCAAAACTCTCAAATACAATAGAAACTCGCATCAGAAACCTTACAGAAAGATACTCAAACGAGAAATGAAAAGATACACAATTGGAATAGTAAAGATACGCAATCGATGTAAAGATACTCAGTTTGAAAGAAACACACTCCCACACTTGCAAAACTCTCAAATACAATAGAAACTCGCATCAGAAGCCTTACAGAAAGATACTCAAACGAGAAATGAAAAGATACACAATTGGAATAGTAAAGATACGCAAACGATGTAAAGATACACAATTGGAATAGTAAAGATACGCAAACGATGTAAAGATACTCAGTTTGAAAGAAACACACTCCCAAACGTGCAAAACTCTCAAATACAATAGAAACTCGCATCAGAAGCCGTGAAAGATACTTAAACGAGAAATGAAAAGATACACAATTGGAATAGTAAAGATACGCAAACGATGTAAAGATACTCACTTTGAAAGAAACACACTCCCACACTTGCAAAACTCTCAAATACAATAGAAACTCGCATCAGAAGCCTTACAGAAAGATACTCAAACGAGAAATGAAAAGATAAACAATTCGAATAGTAAAGATACCCAAACGATGTAAAGATACACAATTGGAATAGTAAAGATACGCAAACGATGTAAAGATACTCAGTTTGAAAGAAACACACTCCCACACTTGCAAAACTCTCAAATACAATAGAAACTCAAATCAGAAGCCTTACAGAAACATACTCAAACGAGAAATGAAAAGATACACAATTGGAATAGTAAAGATACGCAAACGATGTAAAGATACACAATTCGAATAGTAAAGATACGCAAACGATGTAAAGATACTCAGTTTGAAAGAAACACACTCCCACACTTGCAAAACTCTCAAATACAATAGAAACTCGCATCAGAAGCCTTACAGAAAGATACTCAAACGAGAAATGAAAAGATACACAATTGGAATAGTAAAGATACGCAAACGATGTAAAGATACACAATTGGAATAGTAAAGATACGCAAACGATGTAAAGATACTCAGTTTGAAAGAAACACACTCCCAAACTTGCAAGACTCTCAAATACAATAGAAACTCGCATCAGAAGCCTTACAGAAAGATACTTAAACGAGAAATGAAAAGATACACAATTGGAATAGTAAAGATACGCAAACGATGTAAAGATACTCAGTTTGAAAGAAACACACTCCCACACTTGCAAAACTCTCAAATACAATAGAAACTCGCATCAGAAGCCTTACAGAAAGATACTCAAACGAGAAATGAAAAGATACACAATTGGAATAGTAAAGATACGCAAACGATGTAAAGATACACAATTGGAATAGTAAAGATACGCAAACGATGTGAAGATACTCAGTTTGAAAGAAACACACTCCCACACTTGCAAAACTCTCAAATACAATAGAAACTCGCATCAGAAGCCTTACAGAAAGATACTCAAACGAGAAATGAAAAGATACACAATTGTAATAGTAAAGATACGCAAACGATGTAAAGATACACAATTGGAATAGTAAAGATACGCAAACGATGTAAAGATACTCAGTTTGAAAGAAACACACTCCCAAACTTGCAAGACTCTCAAATACAATAGAAACTCGCATCAGAAGCCTTACAGAAAGATACTTAAACGAGAAATGAAAAGATACACAATTGGAATAGTAAAGATACGCAAACGATGTAAAGATACTCAGTTTGAAAGAAACACACTCCCACAATTGCAAAACTCTCAAATACAATAGAAACTCGCATCAGAAGCCTTACAGAAAGATACTCAAACGAGAAATGAAAAGATACACAATTGAAATAGTAAAGATACGCAAACGATGTAAAGATACACAATTGGAATAGTAAAGATACACAAACGATGTAAAGATACTCAGTTTGAAAGAAACACACTCCCACACTTGCAAAACTCTCAAATACAATAGAAACTCGCATCAGAAACCTTACAGAAAGATACTCAAACGAGAAATGAAAAGATACACAATTGGAATAGTAAAGATACGCAATCGATGTAAAGATACTCAGTTTGAAAGAAACACACTCCCACACTTGCAAAACTCTCAAATACAATAGAAACTCGCATCAGAAGCCTTACAGAAAGATACTCAAACGAGAAATGAAAAGATACACAATTGGAATAGTAAAGATACGCAAACGATGTAAAGATACACAATTGGAATAGTAAAGATACGCAAACGATGTAAAGATACTCAGTTTGAAAGAAACACACTCCCAAACGTGCAAAACTCTCAAATACAATAGAAACTCGCATCAGAAGCCGTGAAAGATACTTAAACGAGAAATGAAAAGATACACAATTGGAATAGTAAAGATACGCAAACGATGTAAAGATACTCACTTTGAAAGAAACACACTCCCACACTTGCAAAACTCTCAAATACAATAGAAACTCGCATCAGAAGCCTTACAGAAAGATACTCAAACGAGAAATGAAAAGATAAACAATTCGAATAGTAAAGATACCCAAACGATGTAAAGATACACAATTGGAATAGTAAAGATACGCAAACGATGTAAAGATACTCAGTTTGAAAGAAACACACTCCCACACTTGCAAAACTCTCAAATACAATAGAAACTCAAATCAGAAGCCTTACAGAAAGATACTCAAACGAGAAATGAAAAGATCACAATTGGAATAGTAAAGATACGCAAACGATGTAAAGATACACAATTGGAATAGTAAAGATACGCAAACGATGTAAAGATACTCACTTTGAAAGAAACACACTCCCACACTTGCAAAACTCTCAAATACAATAGAAACTCGCATCAGAAGCCTTACAGAAAGATACTCAAACGAGAAATGAAAAGATAAACAATTCGAATAGTAAAGATACCCAAACGATGTAAAGATACACAATTGGAATAGTAAAGATACGCAAACGATGTAAAGATACTCAGTTTGAAAGAAACACACTCCCACACTTGCAAAACTCTCAAATACAATAGAAACTCGCATCAGAAGCCTTACAGAAAGATACTCAAACGAGAAATGAAAAGATACACAATTGGAATAGTAAAGATACGCAAACGATGTAAAGAGACTCAGTTTGAAAGAAACACACTCCCACACTTGCAAAACTCTCAAATACAATAGAAACTCGCATCAGAAGCCTTACAGAAAGATACTCAAACGAGAAATGAAAAGATCACAATTGGAATAGTAAAGATACGCAAACGATGTAAAGATACTCAGTTTGAAAGAAACACACTCCCGCACTTGCAAAACTCTCAAATACAATAGAAACTCGCATCAGAAGCCTTACAGAAAGATACTCAAACGAGAAATGAAAAGATACACAATTGGAATAGTAAAGATACGCAAACGATGTAAAGATACACAATTGGAATAGTAAAGATACGCAAACGATGTAAAGATACACAATTGGAATAGTAAAGATACGCAAACGATGTAAAGATACACAATTGGAATAGTAAAGATACGCAAACGATGTAAAGATACTCAGTTTGAAATAAACACACTCCCACACTTGCAAAACTCTCAAATACAATAGAAACTCCCATCAGAAGCCTTACAGAAAGATACTCAAACGAGAAATGAAAAGATCACAATTGGAATAGTAAAGATACGCAAACGATGTAAAGATACACAATTGGAATAGTAAAGATACGCAAACGATGTAAAGATACTCTGTTTGAAAGAACCACACTCCCACACTTGCAAAACTCTCAAATACAGTAGAAACTCGCATCAGAAGCCTTACAGAAAGATACTCAAACGAGAAATGAAAAGATACACAATTGGAATAGTAAAGATACGCAAACGATGTAAAGACACACAATTGGAATAGTAAAGATACGCAAACGATGTAAAGATACTCAGTTTGAAAGAAACACACTCCCACACTTGCAAAACTCTCAAATACAATAGAAACTCGCATCAGAAGCCTTACAGAAAGATACTCAAACGAGAAATGAAAAGATACACAATTGGAATAGTAAAGATACGCAAACGATGTAAAGATACACAATTGGAATAGTAAAGATACGCAAACGATGTAAAGATACTCACTTTGAAAGAAACACACTCCCACACTTGCAAAACTCTCAAATACAATAGAAACTCGCATCAGAAGCCTTACAGAAAGATACTCAAACGAGAAATGAAAAGATAAACAATTCGAATAGTAAAGATACCCAAACGATGTAAAGATACACAATTGGAATAGTAAAGATACGCAAACGATGTAAAGATACTCAGTTTGAAAGAAACACACTCCCACACTTGCAAAACTCTCAAATACAATAGAAACTCGCATCAGAAGCCTTACAGAAAGATACTCAAACGAGAAATGAAAAGATACACAATTGGAATAGTAAAGATACGCAAACGATGTAAAGAGACTCAGTTTGAAAGAAACACACTCCCACACTTGCAAAACTCTCAAATACAATAGAAACTCGCATCAGAAGCCTTACAGAAAGATACTCAAACGAGAAATGAAAAGATCACAATTGGAATAGTAAAGATACGCAAACGATGTAAAGATACTCAGTTTGAAAGAAACACACTCCCACACTTGCAAAACTCTCAAATTCAATAGAAACTCGCATTAGAAAGCCTTACAGAAAGATACTCAAACGAGAAATGAAAAGATACACAATTGGAATAGTAAAGATACGCAAACGATGTAAAGATACTCAGTTTGAAAGAAACACACTCCCGCACTTGCAAAACTCTCAAATACAATAGAAACTCGCATCAGAAGCCTTACAGAAAGATACTCAAACGAGAAATGAAAAGATACACAATTGGAATAGTAAAGATACGCAAACGATGTAAAGATACACAATTGGAATAGTAAAGATACGCAAACGATGTAAAGATACACAATTGGAATAGTAAAGATACGCAAACGATGTAAAGATACACAATTGGAATAGTAAAGATACGCAAACGATGTAAAGATACTCAGTTTGAAATAAACACACTCCCACACTTGCAAAACTCTCAAATACAATAGAAACTCCCATCAGAAGCCTTACAGAAAGATACTCAAACGAGAAATGAAAAGATCACAATTGGAATAGTAAAGATACGCAAACGATGTAAAGATACACAATTGGAATAGTAAAGATACGCAAACGATGTAAAGATACTCTGTTTGAAAGAACCACACTCCCACACTTGCAAAACTCTCAAATACAGTAGAAACTCGCATCAGAAGCCTTACAGAAAGATACTCAAACGAGAAATGAAAAGATACACAATTGGAATAGTAAAGATACGCAAACGATGTAAAGACACACAATTGGAATAGTAAAGATACGCAAACGATGTAAAGATACTCAGTTTGAAAGAAACACACTCCCACACTTGCAAAACTCTCAAATACAATAGAAACTCGCATCAGAAGCCTTACAGAAAGATACTCAAACGAGAAATGAAAAGATACACAATTGGAATAGTAAAGATACGCAAACGATGTAAAGATACACAATTGGAATAGTAAAGATACGCAAACGATGTGAAGATACTCAGTTTGAAAGAAACACACTCCCACACTTGCAAAACTCTCAAATACAATAGAAACTCGCATCAGAAGCCTTACAGAAAGATACTCAAACGAGAAATGAAAAGATACACAATTGGAATAGTAAAGATACGCAAACGATGTAAAGATACACAATTGGAATAGTAAAGATACGCAAACGATGTAAAGATACTCAGTTTGAAAGAAACACACTCCCACACTTGCAAAACTCTCAAATACAATAGAAACTCAAATCAGAAGCCTTACAGAAACATACTCAAACGAGAAATGAAAAGATACACAATTGGAATAGTAAAGATACGCAAACGATGTAAAGATACACAATTCGAATAGTAAAGATACGCAAACGATGTAAAGATACTCAGTTTGAAAGAAACACACTCCCACACTTGCAAAACTCTCAAATACAATAGAAACTCGCATCAGAAGCCTTACAGAAAGATACTCAAACGAGAAATGAAAAGATACACAATTGGAATAGTAAAGATACGCAAACGATGTAAAGATACACAATTGGAATAGTAAAGATACGCAAACGATGTAAAGATACTCAGTTTGAAAGAAACACACTCCCAAACTTGCAAGACTCTCAAATACAATAGAAACTCGCATCAGAAGCCTTACAGAAAGATACTTAAACGAGAAATGAAAAGATACACAATTGGAATAGTAAAGATACGCAAACGATGTAAAGATACTCAGTTTGAAAGAAACACACTCCCACACTTGCAAAACTCTCAAATACAATAGAAACTCGCATCAGAAGCCTTACAGAAAGATACTCAAACGAGAAATGAAAAGATACACAATTGGAATAGTAAAGATACGCAAACGATGTAAAGATACACAATTGGAATAGTAAAGATACGCAAACGATGTGAAGATACTCAGTTTGAAAGAAACACACTCCCACACTTGCAAAACTCTCAAATACAATAGAAACTCGCATCAGAAGCCTTACAGAAAGATACTCAAACGAGAAATGAAAAGATAAACAATTCGAATAGTAAAGATACCCAAACGATGTAAAGATACACAATTGGAATAGTAAAGATACGCAAACGATGTAAAGATACTCAGTTTGAAAGAAACACACTCCCACACTTGCAAAACTCTCAAATACAATAGAAACTCAAATCAGAAGCCTTACAGAAACATACTCAAACGAGAAATGAAAAGATACACAATTGGAATAGTAAAGATACGCAAACGATGTAAAGATACACAATTGGAATAGTAAAGATACGCAAACGATGTAAAGATACTCAGTTTGAAAGAAACACACTCCCACACTTGCAAAACTCTCAAATACAATAGAAACTCGCATCAGAAGCCTTACAGAAAGATACTCAAACGAGAAATGAAAAGATACACAATTGGAATAGTAAAGATACGCAAACGATGTAAAGATACACAATTGGAATAGTAAAGATACGCAAACGATGTAAAGATACTCAGTTTGAAAGAAACACACTCCCAAACTTGCAAGACTCTCAAATACAATAGAAACTCGCATCAGAAGCCTTACAGAAAGATACTTAAACGAGAAATGAAAAGATACACAATTGGAATAGTAAAGATACGCAAACGATGTAAAGATACTCAGTTTGAAAGAAACACACTCCCACACTTGCAAAACTCTCAAATACAATAGAAACTCGCATCAGAAGCCTTACAGAAAGATACTCAAACGAGAAATGAAAAGATACACAATTGGAATAGTAAAGATACGCAAACGATGTAAAGATACACAATTGGAATAGTAAAGATACGCAAACGATGTGAAGATACTCAGTTTGAAAGAAACACACTCCCACACTTGCAAAACTCTCAAATACAATAGAAACTCGCATCAGAAGCCTTACAGAAAGATACTCAAACGAGAAATGAAAAGATACACAATTGTAATAGTAAAGATACGCAAACGATGTAAAGATACACAATTGGAATAGTAAAGATACGCAAACGATGTAAAGATACTCAGTTTGAAAGAAACACACTCCCAAACTTGCAAGACTCTCAAATACAATAGAAACTCGCATCAGAAGCCTTACAGAAAGATACTTAAACGAGAAATGAAAAGATACACAATTGGAATAGTAAAGATACGCAAACGATGTAAAGATACTCAGTTTGAAAGAAACACACTCCCACAATTGCAAAACTCTCAAATACAATAGAAACTCGCATCAGAAGCCTTACAGAAAGATACTCAAACGAGAAATGAAAAGATACACAATTGGAATAGTAAAGATACGCAAACGATGTAAAGATACACAATTGGAATAGTAAAGATACACAAACGATGTAAAGATACTCAGTTTGAAAGAAACACACTCCCACACTTGCAAAACTCTCAAATACAATAGAAACTCGCATCAGAAACCTTACAGAAAGATACTCAAACGAGAAATGAAAAGATACACAATTGGAATAGTAAAGATACGCAATCGATGTAAAGATACTCAGTTTGAAAGAAACACACTCCCACACTTGCAAAACTCTCAAATACAATAGAAACTCGCATCAGAAGCCTTACAGAAAGATACTCAAACGAGAAATGAAAAGATACACAATTGGAATAGTAAAGATACGCAAACGATGTAAAGATACTCAGTTTGAAAGAAACACACTCCCACACTTGCAAAACTCTCAAATACAATAGAAACTCGCATCAGAAGCCTTACAGAAAGATACTCAAACGAGAAATGAAAAGATACACAATTGGAATAGTAAAGATACGCAAACGATGTAAAGAGACTCAGTTTGAAAGAAACACACTCCCACACTTGCAAAACTCTCAAATACAATAGAAACTCGCATCAGAAGCCTTACAGAAAGATACTCAAACGAGAAATGAAAAGATCACAATTGGAATAGTAAAGATACGCAAACGATGTAAAGATACTCAGTTTGAAAGAAACACACTCCCACACTTGCAAAACTCTCAAATTCAATAGAAACTCGCATTAGAAAGCCTTACAGAAAGATACTCAAACGAGAAATGAAAAGATACACAATTGGAATAGTAAAGATACGCAAACGATGTAAAGATACTCAGTTTGAAAGAAACACACTCCCGCACTTGCAAAACTCTCAAATACAATAGAAACTCGCATCAGAAGCCTTACAGAAAGATACTCAAACGAGAAATGAAAAGATACACAATTGGAATAGTAAAGATACGCAAACGATGTAAAGATACACAATTGGAATAGTAAAGATACGCAAACGATGTAAAGATACACAATTGGAATAGTAAAGATACGCAAACGATGTAAAGATACACAATTGGAATAGTAAAGATACGCAAACGATGTAAAGATACTCAGTTTGAAATAAACACACTCCCACACTTGCAAAACTCTCAAATACAATAGAAACTCCCATCAGAAGCCTTACAGAAAGATACTCAAACGAGAAATGAAAAGATCACAATTGGAATAGTAAAGATACGCAAACGATGTAAAGATACACAATTGGAATAGTAAAGATACGCAAACGATGTAAAGATACTCTGTTTGAAAGAACCACACTCCCACACTTGCAAAACTCTCAAATACAGTAGAAACTCGCATCAGAAGCCTTACAGAAAGATACTCAAACGAGAAATGAAAAGATACACAATTGGAATAGTAAAGATACGCAAACGATGTAAAGATACACAATTGGAATAGTAAAGATACGCAAACGATGTAAAGATACTCAGTTTGAAAGAAACACACTCCCACACTTGCAAAACTCTCAAATACAATAGAAACTCGCATCAGAAGCCTTACAGAAAGATACTCAAACGAGAAATGAAAAGATACACAATTGGAATAGTAAAGATACGCAAACGATGTAAAGATACACAATTGGAATAGTAAAGATACGCAAACGATGTGAAGATACTCAGTTTGAAAGAAACACACTCCCACACTTGCAAAACTCTCAAATACAATAGAAACTCGCATCAGAAGCCTTACAGAAAGATACTCAAACGAGAAATGAAAAGATACACAATTGGAATAGTAAAGATACGCAAACGATGTAAAGATACACAATTGGAATAGTAAAGATACGCAAACGATGTAAAGATACTCAGTTTGAAAGAAACACACTCCCACACTTGCAAAACTCTCAAATACAATAGAAACTCAAATCAGAAGCCTTACAGAAACATACTCAAACGAGAAATGAAAAGATACACAATTGGAATAGTAAAGATACGCAAACGATGTAAAGATACACAATTCGAATAGTAAAGATACGCAAACGATGTAAAGATACTCAGTTTGAAAGAAACACACTCCCACACTTGCAAAACTCTCAAATACAATAGAAACTCGCATCAGAAGCCTTACAGAAAGATACTCAAACGAGAAATGAAAAGATACACAATTGGAATAGTAAAGATACGCAACCGATGTAAAGATACACAATTGGAATAGTAAAGATACGCAAACGATGTAAAGATACTCAGTTTGAAAGAAACACACTCCCAAACTTGCAAGACTCTCAAATACAATAGAAACTCGCATCAGAAGCCTTACAGAAAGATACTTAAACGAGAAATGAAAAGATACACAATTGGAATAGTAAAGATACGCAAACGATGTAAAGATACTCAGTTTGAAAGAAACACACTCCCACACTTGCAAAACTCTCAAATACAATAGAAACTCGCATCAGAAGCCTTACAGAAAGATACTCAAACGAGAAATGAAAAGATACACAATTGGAATAGTAAAGATACGCAAACGATGTAAAGATACACAATTGGAATAGTAAAGATACGCAAACGATGTGAAGATACTCAGTTTGAAAGAAACACACTCCCACACTTGCAAAACTCTCAAATACAATAGAAACTCGCATCAGAAGCCTTACAGAAAGATACTCAAACGAGAAATGAAAAGATAAACAATTCGAATAGTAAAGATACCCAAACGATGTAAAGATACACAATTGGAATAGTAAAGATACGCAAACGATGTAAAGATACTCAGTTTGAAAGAAACACACTCCCACACTTGCAAAACTCTCAAATACAATAGAAACTCAAATCAGAAGCCTTACAGAAACATACTCAAACGAGAAATGAAAAGATACACAATTGGAATAGTAAAGATACGCAAACGATGTAAAGATACACAATTCGAATAGTAAAGATACGCAAACGATGTAAAGATACTCAGTTTGAAAGAAACACACTCCCACACTTGCAAAACTCTCAAATACAATAGAAACTCGCATCAGAAGCCTTACAGAAAGATACTCAAACGAGAAATGAAAAGATACACAATTGGAATAGTAAAGATACGCAAACGATGTAAAGATACACAATTGGAATAGTAAAGATACGCAAACGATGTAAAGATACTCAGTTTGAAAGAAACACACTCCCAAACTTGCAAGACTCTCAAATACAATAGAAACTCGCATCAGAAGCCTTACAGAAAGATACTTAAACGAGAAATGAAAAGATACACAATTGGAATAGTAAAGATACGCAAACGATGTAAAGATACTCAGTTTGAAAGAAACACACTCCCACACTTGCAAAACTCTCAAATACAATAGAAACTCGCATCAGAAGCCTTACAGAAAGATACTCAAACGAGAAATGAAAAGATACACAATTGGAATAGTAAAGATACGCAATCGATGTAAAGATACACAATTGGAATAGTAAAGATACGCAAACGATGTAAAGATACTCAGTTTGAAAGAAACACACTCCCACACTTGCAAAACTCTCAAATACAATAGAAACTCGCATCAGAAGCCTTACAGAAAGATACTCAAACGAGAAATGAAAAGATACACAATTGTAATAGTAAAGATACGCAAACGATGTAAAGATACACAATTGGAATAGTAAAGATACGCAAACGATGTAAAGATACTCAGTTTGAAAGAAACACACTCCCAAACTTGCAAGACTCTCAAATACAATAGAAACTCGCATCAGAAGCCTTACAGAAAGATACTTAAACGAGAAATGAAAAGATACACAATTGGAATAGTAAAGATACGCAAACGATGTAAAGATACTCAGTTTGAAAGAAACACACTCCCACAATTGCAAAACTCTCAAATACAATAGAAACTCGCATCAGAAGCCTTACAGAAAGATACTCAAACGAGAAATGAAAAGATACACAATTGAAATAGTAAAGATACGCAAACGATGTAAAGATACACAATTGGAATAGTAAAGATACACAAACGATGTAAAGATACTCAGTTTGAAAGAAACACACTCCCACACTTGCAAAACTCTCAAATACAATAGAAACTCGCATCAGAAACCTTACAGAAAGATACTCAAACGAGAAATGAAAAGATACACAATTGGAATAGTAAAGATACGCAATCGATGTAAAGATACTCAGTTTGAAAGAAACACACTCCCACACTTGCAAAACTCTCAAATACAATAGAAACTCGCATCAGAAGCCTTACAGAAAGATACTCAAACGAGAAATGAAAAGATACACAATTGGAATAGTAAAGATACGCAAACGATGTAAAGATACACAATTGGAATAGTAAAGATACGCAAACGATGTAAAGATACTCAGTTTGAAAGAAACACACTCCCAAACGTGCAAAACTCTCAAATACAATAGAAACTCGCATCAGAAGCCGTGAAAGATACTTAAACGAGAAATGAAAAGATACACAATTGGAATAGTAAAGATACGCAAACGATGTAAAGATACTCACTTTGAAAGAAACACACTCCCACACTTGCAAAACTCTCAAATACAATAGAAACTCGCATCAGAAGCCTTACAGAAAGATACTCAAACGAGAAATGAAAAGATAAACAATTCGAATAGTAAAGATACCCAAACGATGTAAAGATACACAATTGGAATAGTAAAGATACGCAAACGATGTAAAGATACTCAGTTTGAAAGAAACACACTCCCACACTTGCAAAACTCTCAAATACAATAGAAACTCAAATCAGAAGCCTTACAGAAAGATACTCAAACGAGAAATGAAAAGATCACAATTGGAATAGTAAAGATACGCAAACGATGTAAAGATACACAATTGGAATAGTAAAGATACGCAAACGATGTAAAGATACTCACTTTGAAAGAAACACACTCCCACACTTGCAAAACTCTCAAATACAATAGAAACTCGCATCAGAAGCCTTACAGAAAGATACTCAAACGTGAAATGAAAAGATACACAATTGGAATAGTAAAGATACGCAAACGATGTAAAGATACACAATTGGAATAGTAAAGATACGCAAACGATGTAAAGATACACAATTGGAATAGTAAAGATACGCAAACGATGTAAAGATACACAATTGGAATAGTAAAGATACGCAAACGATGTAAAGATACACAATTGGAATAGTAAAGATACGCAAACGATGTAAAGATACTCAGTTTGAAAGAAACACACTCCCACACTTGCAAAACTCTCAAATACAATAGAAACTCGCATCAGAAGCCTTACAGAAAGATACTCCAACGAGAAATGAAAAGATCACAATTGGAATAGTAAAGATACGCAAACGATGTAAAGATACTCTGTTTGAAAGAACCACACTCCCACACTTGCAAAACTCTCAAATACAATAGAAACTCGCATCAGAAGCCTTACAGAAAGATACTCAAACGAGAAATGAAAAGATACACAATTGGAATAGTAAAGATACGCAAACGATGTAAAGATACTCAGTTTGAAAGAAACACACTCCCACACTTGCAAAACTCTCAAATACAATAGAAACTCGCATCAGAAGCCTTACAGAAAGATACTCAAACGAGAAATGAAAAGATACACAATTGGAATAGTAAAGATACGCAAACGATGTAAAGATACACAATTGGAATAGTAAAGATACGCAAACGATGTAAAGATACACAATTGGAATAGTAAAGATACGCAAACGATGTAAAGATACTCAGTTTGAAAGAAACACACTCCCACACTTGCAAACCTCTCAAATTCAATAGAAACTCGCATCAGAAAGCCTTACAGAAAGATACTAAAACGAGAAATGAAAAGATACACAATTGGAATAGTAAAGATACGCAAACGATGTAAAGATACTCAGTTTGAAAGAAACACACTCCCACACTTGCAAAACTCTCAAATACAATAGAAACTCGCATCAGAAGCCTTACAGAAAGATACTCAAACGAGAAATGAAAAGATACACAATTGGAATAGTAAAGATACGCAAACGATGTAAAGATACTCAGTTTGAAAGAAACACACTCCCACACTTGCAAAACTCTCAAATACAATAGAAACTCGCATCAGAAGCCTTACAGAAAGATACTCAAACGAGAAATGAAAAGATACACAATTGGAATAGTAAAGATACGCAAACGATGTAAAGAGACTCAGTTTGAAAGAAACACACTCCCACACTTGCAAAACTCTCAAATACAATAGAAACTCGCATCAGAAGCCTTACAGAAAGATACTCAAACGAGAAATGAAAAGATCACAATTGGAATAGTAAAGATACGCAAACGATGTAAAGATACTCAGTTTGAAAGAAACACACTCCCACACTTGCAAAACTCTCAAATTCAATAGAAACTCGCATCAGAAAGCCTTACAGAAAGATACTCAAACGAGAAATGAAAAGATACACAATTGGAATAGTAAAGATACGCAAACGATGTAAAGATACTCAGTTTGAAAGAAACACACTCCCGCACTTGCAAAACTCTCAAATACAATAGAAACTCGCATCAGAAGCCTTACAGAAAGATACTCAAACGAGAAATGAAAAGATACACAATTGGAATAGTAAAGATACGCAAACGATGTAAAGATACACAATTGGAATAGTAAAGATACGCAAACGATGTAAAGATACACAATTGGAATAGTAAAGATACGCAAACGATGTAAAGATACACAATTGGAATAGTAAAGATACGCAAACGATGTAAAGATACTCAGTTTGAAAGAAACACACTCCCACACTTGCAAAACTCTCAAATACAATAGAAACTCCCATCAGAAGCCTTACAGAAAGATACTCAAACGAGAAATGAAAAGATCACAATTGGAATAGTAAAGATACGCAAACGATGTAAAGATACACAATTGGAATAGTAAAGATACGCAAACGATGTAAAGATACTCTGTTTGAAAGAACCACACTCCCACACTTGCAAAACTCTCAAATACAGTAGAAACTCGCATCAGAAGCCTTACAGAAAGATACTCAAACGAGAAATGAAAAGATACACAATTGGAATAGTAAAGATACGCAAACGATGTAAAGACACACAATTGGAATAGTAAAGATACGCAAACGATGTAAAGATACTCAGTTTGAAAGAAACACACTCCCACACTTGCAAAACTCTCAAATACAATAGAAACTCGCATCAGAAGCCTTACAGAAAGATACTCAAACGAGAAATGAAAAGATACACAATTGGAATAGTAAAGATACGCAAACGATGTAAAGATACACAATTGGAATAGTAAAGATACGCAAACGATGTGAAGATACTCAGTTTGAAAGAAACACACTCCCACACTTGCAAAACTCTCAAATACAATAGAAACTCGCATCAGAAGCCTTACAGAAAGATACTCAAACGAGAAATGAAAAGATACACAATTGGAATAGTAAAGATACGCAAACGATGTAAAGATACACAATTGGAATAGTAAAGATACGCAAACGATGTAAAGATACTCAGTTTGAAAGAAACACACTCCCACACTTGCAAAACTCTCAAATACAATAGAAACTCGCATCAGAAACCTTACAGAAAGATACTCAAACGAGAAATGAAAAGATACACAATTGGAATAGTAAAGATACGCAAACGATGTAAAGATACACAATTGGAATAGTAAAGATACGCAAACGATGTAAAGATACACAATTGGAATAGTAAAGATACGCAAACGATGTAAAGATACTCAGTTTGAAAGAAACACACTCCCACACTTGCAAACCTCTCAAATTCAATAGAAACTCGCATCAGAAAGCCTTACAGAAAGATACTCAAACGAGAAATGAAAAGATACACAATTGGAATAGTAAAGATACGCAAACGATGTAAAGATACTCAGTTTGAAAGAAACACACTCCCACACTTGCAAAACTCTCAAATACAATAGAAACTCGCATCAGAAGCCTTACAGAAAGATACTTAAACGAGAAATGAAAAGATACACAATTGGAATAGTAAAGATACGCAAACGATGTAAAGATACTCAGTTTGAAAGAAACACACTCCCACACTTGCAAAACTCTCAAATACAATAGAAACTCGCATCAGAAGCCTTACAGAAAGATACTCAAACGAGAAATGAAAAGATACACAATTGGAATAGTAAAGATACGCAAACGATGTAAAGAGACTCAGTTTGAAAGAAACACACTCCCACACTTGCAAAACTCTCAAATACAATAGAAACTCGCATCAGAAGCCTTACAGAAAGATACTCAAACGAGAAATGAAAAGATCACAATTGGAATAGTAAAGATACGCAAACGATGTAAAGATACTCAGTTTGAAAGAAACACACTCCCACACTTGCAAAACTCTCAAATTCAATAGAAACTCGCATTAGAAAGCCTTACAGAAAGATACTCAAACGAGAAATGAAAAGATACACAATTGGAATAGTAAAGATACGCAAACGATGTAAAGATACTCAGTTTGAAAGAAACACACTCCCGCACTTGCAAAACTCTCAAATACAATAGAAACTCGCATCAGAAGCCTTACAGAAAGATACTCAAACGAGAAATGAAAAGATACACAATTGGAATAGTAAAGATACGCAAACGATGTAAAGATACACAATTGGAATAGTAAAGATACGCAAACGATGTAAAGATACACAATTGGAATAGTAAAGATACGCAAACGATGTAAAGATACACAATTGGAATAGTAAAGATACGCAAACGATGTAAAGATACTCAGTTTGAAATAAACACACTCCCACACTTGCAAAACTCTCAAATACAATAGAAACTCCCATCAGAAGCCTTACAGAAAGATACTCAAACGAGAAATGAAAAGATCACAATTGGTATAGTAAAGATACGCAAACGATGTAAAGATACACAATTGGAATAGTAAAGATACGCAAACGATGTAAAGATACTCTGTTTGAAAGAACCACATTCCCACACTTGCAAAACTCTCAAATACAGTAGAAACTCGCATCAGAAGCCTTACAGAAAGATACTCAAACGAGAAATGAAAAGATACACAATTGGAATAGTAAAGATACGCAAACGATGTAAAGACACACAATTGGAATAGTAAAGATACGCAAACGATGTAAAGATACTCAGTTTGAAAGAAACACACTCCCACACTTGCAAAACTCTCAAATACAATAGAAACTCGCATCAGAAGCCTTACAGAAAGATACTCAAACGAGAAATGAAAAGATACACAATTGGAATAGTAAAGATACGCAAACGATGTAAAGATACACAATTGGAATAGTAAAGATACGCAAACGATGTAAAGATACTCAGTTTGAAAGAAACACACTCCCACACTTGCAAAACTCTCAAATACAATAGAAACTCGCATCAGAAGCCTTACAGAAAGATACTCAAACGAGAAATGAAAAGATACACAATTGGAATAGTAAAGATACGCAAACGATGTAAAGATACACAATTGGAATAGTAAAGATACGCAAATGATGTAAAGATACTCAGTTTGAAAGAAACACACTCCCAAACTTGCAAGACTTTCAAATACAATAGAAACTCGCATCAGAAGCCTTACAGAAAGATACTTAAACGAGAAATGAAAAGATACACAATTGGAATAGTAAAGAAACGCAAACGATGTAAAGATACTCAGTTTGAAAGAAACACACTCCCACACTTGCAAAACTCTCAAATACAATAGAAACTCGCATCAGAAGCCTTACAGAAAGATACTCAAACGAGAAATGAAAAGATACACAATTGGAATAGTAAAGATACGCAAACGATGTAAAGATACACAATTGGAATAGTAAAGATACGCAAACGATGTGAAGATACTCAGTTTGAAAGAAACACACTCCCACACTTGCAAAACTCTCAAATACAATAGAAACTCGCATCAGAAGCCTTACAGAAAGATACTCAAACGAGAAATGAAAAGATACACAATTGGAATAGTAAAGATACGCAAACGATGTAAAGATACACAATTGGAATAGTAAAGATACGCAAACGATGTGAAGATACTCAGTTTGAAAGAAACACACTCCCACACTTGCAAAACTCTCAAATACAATAGAAACTCGCATCAGAAGCCTTACAGAAAGATACTCAAACGAGAAATGAAAAGATACACAATTGGAATAGTAAAGATACGCAAACGATGTAAAGATACTCAGTTTGAAAGAAACACACTCCCACACTTGCAAAACTCTCAAATACAATAGAAACTCGCATCAGAAGCCTTACAGAAAGATACTCAAACGAGAAATGAAAAGATACACAATTGGAATAGTAAAGATACGCAAACGATGTAAAGATACTCAGTTTGAAAGAAACACACTCCCACACTTGCAAAACTCTCAAATACAATAGAAACTCGCATCAGAAGCCTTACAGAAAGATACTCAAACGAGAAATGAAAAGATACACAATTGGAATAGTAAAGATACGCAAACGATGTAAAGAGACTCAGTTTGAAAGAAACACACTCCCACACTTGCAAACCTCTCAAATTCAATAGAAACTCGCATCAGAAAGCCTTACAGAAAGATACTCAAACGAGAAATGAAATGATACACAATTGGAATAGTAAAGATACGCAAACGATGTAAAGATACTCAGTTTGAAAGAAACACACTCCCACACTTGCAAAACTCTCAAATACAATAGAAACTCGCATCAGAAGCCTTACAGAAAGATACTCAAACGAGAAATGAAAAGATACACAATTGGAATAGTAAAGATACGCAAACGATGTAAAGATACTCAGTTTGAAAGAAACACACTCCCACACTTGCAAAACTCTCAAATACAATAGAAACTCGCATCAGAAGCCTTACAGAAAGATACTCAAACGAGAAATGAAAAGATACACAATTGGAATAGTAAAGATACGCAAACGATGTAAAGAGACTCAGTTTGAAAGAAACACACTCCCACACTTGCAAAACTCTCAAATACAATAGAAACTCGCATCAGAAGCCTTACAGAAAGATACTCAAACGAGAAATGAAAAGATCACAATTGGAATAGTAAAGATACGCAAACGATGTAAAGATACTCAGTTTGAAAGAAACACACTCCCACACTTGCAAAACTCTCAAATTCAATAGAAACTCGCATTAGAAAGCCTTATAGAAAGATACTCAAACGAGAAATGAAAAGATACAGAATTGGAATAGTAAAGATACGCAAACGATGTAAAGATACTCAGTTTGAAAGAAACACACTCCCGCACTTGCAAAACTCTCAAATACAATAGAAACTCGCATCAGAAGCCTTACAGAAAGATACTCAAACGAGAAATGAAAAGATACACAATTGGAATAGTAAAGATACGCAAACGATGTAAAGATACACAATTGGAATAGTAAAGATACGCAAACGATGTGAAGATACTCAGTTTGAAAGAAACACACTCCCACACTTGCAAAACTCTCAAATACAATAGAAACTCGCATCAGAAGCCTTACAGAAAGATACTCAAACGAGAAATGAAAAGATACACAATTGTAATAGTAAAGATACGCAACCGATGTAAAGATACACAATTGGAATAGTAAAGATACGCAAACGATGTAAAGATACTCAGTTTGAAAGAAACACACTCCCAAACTTGCAAGACTCTCAAATACAATAGAAACTCGCATCAGAAGCCTTACAGAAAGATACTTAAACGAGAAATGAAAAGATACACAATTGGAATAGTAAAGATACGCAAACGATGTAAAGATACTCAGTTTGAAAGAAACACACTCCCACACTTGCAAAACTCTCAAATACAATAGAAACTCGCATCAGAAGCCTTACAGAAATATACTCAAACGAGAAATGAAAAGATACACAATTGGAATAGTAAAGATACGCAAACGATGTAAAGATACACAATTGGAATAGTAAAGATACACAAACGATGTAAAGATACTCAGTTTGAAAGAAACACACTCCCACACTTGCAAAACTCTCAAATACAGTAGAAACTCGCATCAGAAACCTTACAGAAAGATACTCAAACGAGAAATGAAAAGATACACAATTGGAATAGTAAAGATACGCAAACGATGTAAAGATACTCAGTTTGAAAGAAACACACTCCCACACTTGCAAAACTCTCAAATACAATAGAAACTCGCATCAGAAGCCTTACAGAAAGATACTCCAACGAGAAATGAAAAGATCACAATTGGAATAGTAAAGATACGCAAACGAAGTAAAGATACACAATTGGAATAGTAAAGATACGCAAACGATGTAAAGATACTCAGTTTGAAAGAAACACACTCCCACACTTGCAAACCTCTCAAATTCAATAGAAACTCGCATCAGAAAGCCTTACAGAAAGATACTCAAACGAGAAATGAAATGATACACAATTGGAATAGTAAAGATACGCAAACGATGTAAAGATACTCAGTTTGAAAGAAACACACTCCCACACTTGCAAAACTCTCAAATACAATAGAAACTCGCATCAGAAGCCTTACAGAAAGATACTCAAACGAGAAATGAAAAGATACACAATTGGAATAGTAAAGATACGCAAACGATGTAAAGATACTCAGTTTGAAAGAAACACACTCCCACACTTGCAAAACTCTCAAATACAATAGAAACTCGCATCAGAAGCCTTACAGAAAGATACTCAAACGAGAAATGAAAAGATACACAATTGGAATAGTAAAGATACGCAAACGATGTAAAGAGACTCAGTTTGAAAGAAACACACTCCCACACTTGCAAAACTCTCAAATACAATAGAAACTCGCATCAGAAGCCTTACAGAAAGATACTCAAACGAGAAATGAAAAGATCACAATTGGAATAGTAAAGATACGCAAACGATGTAAAGATACTCAGTTTGAAAGAAACACACTCCCACACTTGCAAAACTCTCAAATTCAATAGAAACTCGCATTAGAAAGCCTTACAGAAAGATACTCAAACGAGAAATGAAAAGATACACAATTGGAATAGTAAAGATACGCAAACGATGTAAAGATACTCAGTTTGAAAGAAACACACTCCCACACTTGCAAAACTCTCAAATACAATAGAAACTCGCATCAGAAGCCTTACAGAAAGATACTCAAACGAGAAATGAAAAGATACACAATTGGAATAGTAAAGATACGCAAACGATGTAAAGATACACAATTGGAATAGTAAAGATACGCAAACGATGTGAAGATACTCAGTTTGAAAGAAACACACTCCCACACTTGCAAAACTCTCAAATACAATAGAAACTCGCATCAGAAGCCTTACAGAAAGATACTCAAACGAGAAATGAAAAGATACACAATTGTAATAGTAAAGATACGCAACCGATGTAAAGATACACAATTGGAATAGTAAAGATACGCAAACGATGTAAAGATACTCAGTTTGAAAGAAACACACTCCCAAACTTGCAAGACTCTCAAATACAATAGAAACTCGCATCAGAAGCCTTACAGAAAGATACTTAAACGAGAAATGAAAAGATACACAATTGGAATAGTAAAGATACGCAAACGATGTAAAGATACTCAGTTTGAAAGAAACACACTCCCACACTTGCAAAACTCTCAAATACAATAGAAACTCGCATCAGAAGCCTTACAGAAATATACTCAAACGAGAAATGAAAAGATACACAATTGGAATAGTAAAGATACGCAAACGATGTAAAGATACACAATTGGAATAGTAAAGAAACACAAACGATGTAAAGATACTCAGTTTGAAAGAAACACACTCCCACACTTGCAAAACTCTCAAATACAATAGAAACTCGCATCAGAAACCTTACAGAAAGATACTCAAACGAGAAATGAAAAGATACACAATTGGAATAGTAAAGATACGCAAACGATGTAAAGATACTCAGTTTGAAAGAAACACACTCCCACACTTGCAAAACTCTCAAATACAATAGAAACTCGCATCAGAAGCCTTACAGAAAGATACTCAAACGAGAAATGAAAAGATACACAATTGGAATAGTAAAGATACGCAAACGATGTAAAGATACACAATTGGAATAGTAAAGATACGCAAACGATGTAAAGATACTCAGTTTGAAAGAAACACACTCCCAAACGTGCAAAACTCTCAAATACAATAGAAACTCGCATCAGAAGCCGTGAAAGATACTTAAACGAGAAATGAAAAGATACACAATTGGAATAGTAAAGATACGCAAACGATGTAAAGATACTCACTTTGAAAGAAACACACTCCCACACTTGCAAAACTCTCAAATACAATAGAAACTCGCATCAGAAGCCTTACAGAAAGATACTCAAACGAGAAATGAAAAGATAAACAATTGGAATAGTAAAGATACCCAAACGATGTAAAGATACACAATTGGAATAGTAAAGATACGCAAACGATGTAAAGATACTCAGTTTGAAAGAAACACACTCCCACACTTGCAAAACTCTCAAATTCAATAGAAACTCGCATCCGAAGCCTTACAGAAAGATACTCTAACGAGAAATGAAAAGATCAAAATTGGAATAGTAAAGATACGCAAACGATGTAAAGATACTCAGTTTGAAAGAAACACACTCCCACACTTGCAAAACTCTCAAATACAATAGAAACTCGCATCAGAAGCCTTACAGAAAGATACTCAAACGAGAAATGAAAAGATACACAATTGGAATAGTAAAGATACGCAAACGATGTAAAGATACTCAGTTTGAAAGAAACACACTCCCACACTTGCAAAACTCTCAAATACAATAGAAACTCGCATCAGAAGCCTTACAGAAAGATACTCAAACGAGAAATGAAAAGATACACAATTGGAATAGTAAAGATACGCAAACGATGTAAAGAGACTCAGTTTGAAAGAAACACACTCCCACACTTGCAAAACTCTCAAATACAATAGAAACTCGCATCAGAAGCCTTACAGAAAGATACTCAAACGAGAAATGAAAAGATCAAAATTGGAATAGTAAAGATACGCAAACGATGTAAAGATACTCAGTTTGAAAGAAACACACTCCCACACTTGCAAAACTCTCAAATTCAATAGAAACTCGCATTAGAAAGCCTTACAGAAAGATACTCAAACGAGAAATGAAAAGATACACAATTGGAATAGTAAAGATACGCAAACGATGTAAAGATACTCAGTTTGAAAGAAACACACTCCCGCACTTGCAAAACTCTCAAATACAATAGAAACTCGCATCAGAAGCCTTACAGAAAGATACTCAAACGAGAAATGAAAAGATACACAATTGGAATAGTAAAGATACGCAAACGATGTAAAGATACACAATTGGAATAGTAAAGATACGCAAACGATGTAAAGATACACAATTGGAATAGTAAAGATACGCAAACGATGTAAAGATACTCAGTTTGAAAGAAACACACTCCCACACTTGCAAAACTCTCAAATTCAATAGAAACTCGCATCAGAAAGCCTTACAGAAAGATACTCAAACGAGAAATGAAAAGATACACAATTGGAATAGTAAAGATACGCAAACGATGTAAAGATACTCAGTTTGAAAGAAACACACTCCCACACTTGCAAAACTCTCAAATACAATAGAAACTCGCATCAGAAGCCTTACAGAAAGATACTCAAACGAGAAATGAAAAGATACACAATTGGAATAGTAAAGATACGCAAACGATGTAAAGATACTCAGTTTGAAAGAAACACACTCCCACACTTGCAAAACTCTCAAATACAATAGAAACTCGCATCAGAAGCCTTACAGAAAGATACTCAAACGAGAAATGAAAAGATACACAATTGGAATAGTAAAGATACGCAAACGATGTAAAGAGACTCAGTTTGAAAGAAACACACTCCCACACTTGCAAAACTCTCAAATACAATAGAAACTCGCATCAGAAGCGTTACAGAAAGATACTCAAACGAGAAATGAAAAGATCACAATTGGAATAGTAAAGATACGCAAACGATGTAAAGATACTCAGTTTGAAAGAAACACACTCCCACACTTGCAAAACTCTCAAATTCAATAGAAACTCGCATTAGAAAGCCTTACAGAAAGATACTCAAATGAGAAATGAAAAGATACACAATTGGAATAGTAAAGATACGCAAACGATGTAAAGATACACAATTGGAATAGTAAAGATACGCAAACGATGTAAAGAGACTCAGTTTAAAAGAAACACACTCCCACACTTGCAAAACTCTCAAATACAATAGAAACTCGCATCAGAAGCCTTACAGAAAGATACTCAAACGAGAAATGAAAAGATCACAATTGGAATAGTAAAGATACGCAAACGATGTAAAGATACACAATTGGAATAGTAAAGATACGCAAACGATGTAAAGATACTCTGTTTGAAAGAACCACACTCCCACACTTGCAAAACTCTCAAATACAGTAGAAACTCGCATCAGAAGCCTTATAGAAAGATACTCAAACGAGAAATGAAAAGATACACAATTGGAATAGTAAAGATACGCAAACGATGTAAAGATACTCTGTTTGAAAGAACCACACTGCCACACTTGCAAAACTCTCAAATACAGTAGAAACTCGCATCAGAAGCCTTATAGAAAGATACTCAAACGAGAAATGAAAAGATACACAATTGGAATAGTAAAGATACGCAAACGATGTAAAGATACTCAGTTTGAAAGAAACACACTCCCACACTTGCAAAACTCTCAAATACAATAGAAACTCGCATCAGAAGCCTTACAGAAAGATACTCAAACGAGAAATGAAAAGATACACAATTGGAATAGTAAAGATACGCAAACGATGTAAAGATACACAATTGGAATAGTAAAGATACGCAAACGATGTAAAGATACTCAGTTTGAAAGAAACACACTCCCACACTTGCAAAACTCTCAAATTCAATAGAAACTTGCATCAGAAAGCCTTACAGAAAGATACTCAAACGAGAAATGAAAAGATACACAATTGGAATAGTAAAGATACGCAAACGATGTAAAGATACTCAGTTTGAAAGAAACACACTCCCACACTTGCAAAACTCTCAAATACAATAGAAACTCGCATCAGAAGCCTTACAGAAAGATACTCAAACGAGAAATGAAAAGATCACAATTGGAATAGTAAAGATACGCAAACGATGTAAAGATACACAATTGGAATAGTAAAGATACGCAAACGATGTAAAGATACTCTGTTTGAAAGAACCACACTCCCACACTTGCAAAACTCTCAAATACAGTAGAAACTCGCATCAGAAGCCTTATAGAAAGATACTCAAACGAGAAATGAAAAGATACACAATTGGAATAGTAAAGATACGCAAACGATGTAAAGATACTCTGTTTGAAAGAACCACACTGCCACACTTGCAAAACTCTCAAATACAGTAGAAACTCGCATCAGAAGCCTTATAGAAAGATACTCAAACGAGAAATGAAAAGATACACAATTGGAATAGTAAAGATACGCAAACGATGTAAAGATACTCAGTTTGAAAGAAACACACTCCCACACTTGCAAAACTCTCAAATACAATAGAAACTCGCATCAGAAGCCTTACAGAAAGATACTCAAACGAGAAATGAAAAGATACACAATTGGAATAGTAAAGATACGCAAACGATGTAAAGATACACAATTGGAATAGTAAAGATACGCAAACGATGTAAAGATACTCAGTTTGAAAGAAACACACTCCCACACTTGCAAAACTCTCAAATTCAATAGAAACTTGCATCAGAAAGCCTTACAGAAAGATACTCAAACGAGAAATGAAAAGATACACAATTGGAATAGTAAAGATACGCAAACGATGTAAAGATACTCAGTTTGAAAGAAACACACTCCCACACTTGCAAAACTCTCAAATACAATAGAAACTCGCATCAGAAGCCTTACAGAAAGATACTCAAACGAGAAATGAAAAGATACACAATTGGAATAGTAAAGATACGCAAACGATGTAAAGAGACTCAGTTTGAAAGAAACACACTCCCACACTTGCAAAACTCTCAAATACAATAGAAACTCGCATCAGAAGCGTTACAGAAAGATACTCAAACGAGAAATGAAAAGATCACAATTGGAATAGTAAAGATACGCAAACGATGTAAAGATACTCAGTTTGAAAGAAACACACTCCCACACTTGCAAAACTCTCAAATTCAATAGAAACTCGCATTAGAAAGCCTTACAGAAAGATACTCAAACGAGAAATGAAAAGATACACAATTGGAATAGTAAAGATACGCAAACGATGTAAAGATACACAATTGGAATAGTAAAGATACGCAAACGATGTAAAGAGACTCAGTTTGAAAGAAACACACTCCCACACTTGCAAAACTCTCAAATACAATAGAAACTCGCATCAGAAGCCTTACAGAAAGATACTCAAACGAGAAATGAAAAGATCACAATTGGAATAGTAAAGATACGCAAACGATGTAAAGATACACAATTGGAATAGTAAAGATACGCAAACGATGTAAAGATACTCTGTTTGAAAGAACCACACTCCCACACTTGCAAAACTCTCAAATACAGTAGAAACTCGCATCAGAAGCCTTATAGAAAGATACTCAAACGAGAAATGAAAAGATACACAATTGGAATAGTAAAGATACGCAAACGATGTAAAGATACTCTGTTTGAAAGAACCACACTGCCACACTTGCAAAACTCTCAAATACAGTAGAAACTCGCATCAGAAGCCTTATAGAAAGATACTCAAACGAGAAATGAAAAGATACACAATTGGAATAGTAAAGATACGCAAACGATGTAAAGATACTCAGTTTGAAAGAAACACACTCCCACACTTGCAAAACTCTCAAATACAATAGAAACTCGCATCAGAAGCCTTACAGAAAGATACTCAAACGAGAAATGAAAAGATACACAATTGGAATAGTAAAGATACGCAAACGATGTAAAGATACACAATTGGAATAGTAAAGATACGCAAACGATGTAAAGATACTCAGTTTGAAAGAAACACACTCCCACACTTGCAAAACTCTCAAATTCAATAGAAACTTGCATCAGAAAGCCTTACAGAAAGATACTCAAACGAGAAATGAAAAGATACACAATTGGAATAGTAAAGATACGCAAACGATGTAAAGATACTCAGTTTGAAAGAAACACACTCCCACACTTGCAAAACTCTCAAATACAATAGAAACTCGCATCAGAAGCCTTACAGAAAGATACTCAAACGAGAAATGAAAAGATACACAATTAGAATAGTAAAGATACGCAAACGATGTAAAGATACACAATTGGAATAGTAAAGATACGCAAACGATGTAAAGATACACAATTGGAATAGTAAAGATACGCAAACGATGTAAAGATACTCAGTTTGAAAGAAACACACTCCCACACTTGCAAAACTGTCAAATTCAATAGAAACTCGCATCAGAAAGCCTTACAGAAAGATACTCAAACGAGAAATGAAAAGATACAGAATTGGAATAGTAAAGATACGCAAACGATGTAAAGATACTCAGTTTGAAAGAAACACACTCCCACACTTGCAAAACTCTCAAATACAATAGAAACTCGCATCAGAAGCCTTACAGAAAGATACTCAAACGAGAAATGAAAAGATACACAATTGGAATAGTAAAGATACGCAAACGATGTAAAGATACTCAGTTTGAAAGAAACACACTCCCACACTTGCAAAACTCTCAAATTCAATAGAAACTCGCATCAGAAGCCTTACAGAAAGATACTCAAACGTGAAATGAAAAGATACACAATTGGAATAGTAAAGATACGCAAACGATGTAAAGATACACAATTGGAATAGTAAAGATACGCAAACGATGTAAAGATACAGAATTGGAATAGTAAAGATACGCAAACGATGTAAAGATACTCAGTTTGAAAGAAACACACTCCCACACTTGCAAAACTCTCAAATTCAATAGAAACTCGCATTAGAAAGCCTTACAGAAAGATACTCAAACGAGAAATGAAAAGATACACAATTGGAATAGTAAAGATACGCAAACGATGTAAAGATACTCAGTTTGAAAGCAACACACTCCCGCACTTGCCAAAACTCTCAAATACAATAGAAACTCGCATCAGAAGCCTTACAGAAAGATACTCAAACGAGAAATGAAAAGATACACAATTGGAATAGTAAAGATACGCAAACGATGTAAAGATACTCAGTTTGAAAGAACCACACTCCAACACTTGCAAAACTCTCAAATACAATAGAAACTCGCATCAGAAGCCTTACAGAAAGATACTCAAACGTGAAATGAAAAGATACACAATTGGAATAGTAAAGATACGCAAACGATGTAAAGATACACAATTGGAATAGTAAAGATACGCAAACGATGTAAAGATACACAATTGGAATAGTAAAGATACGCAAACGATGTAAAGATACACAATTGGAATGAAACACACTCCCACACTTGCAAAACTCTCAAATACAATAGAAACTAGCATCAGAAGCCTTACAGAAAGATACTCAAACGAGAAATGAAAAGATACACAATTGGAATAGTAAAGATACGCAAACGATGTAAAGATACACAATAGGAATAGTAAAGATACGCAAACGATGTAAAGATACACAATTGGAATAGTAAAGATACGCAAACGATGTAAAGATACTCAGTTTGAAAGAAACACACTCCCACACTTGCAAAACTCTCAAATTCAATAGAAACTCGCATCAGAAAGCCTTACAGAAAGATACTCAAACGAGAAATGAAAAGATACACAATTGGAATAGTAAAGATACCCAAACGATGTAAAGATACTCAGTTTCAAAGAAACACACTCCCACACTTGCAAAACTCTCAAATACAATAGAAACTCGCATCAGAAGCCTTACAGAAAGATACTCAAACGAGAAATGAAAAGATACACAATTGGAATACTAAAGATACGCAAACGATGTAAAGATACTCAGTTTGAAAGAAACACACTCCCACACTTGCAAAACTCTCAAATACAATAGAAACTCGCATCAGAAGCCTTACAGAAAGATACTCAAACGAGAAATGAAAAGATACACAATTGGAATAGTAAAGATACGCAAACGATGTAAAGATACACAATTGGAATAGTAAAGATACGCAAACGATGTAAAGATACAGAATTGGAATAGTAAAGATACGCAAACGATGTAAAGATACTCAGTTTGAAAGAAACACACTCCCACACTTGCAAAACTCACAAATACAATAGAAACTCGCATCAGAAGCCTTACAGAAAGATACTCAAACGAGAAATGAAAAGATCACAATTGGAATAGTAAAGATACGCAAACGATGTAAAGATACTCAGTTTGAAAGAAACACACTCCCACACTTGCAAAACTCTCAAATTCAATAGAAACTCGCATTAGAAAGCCTTACAGAAAGATACTCAAACGAGAAATGAAAAGATACACAATTGGAATAGTAAAGATACGCAAACGATGTAAAGATACACAATTGGAATAGTAAAGATACGCAAACGATGTAAAGATACTCAGTTTGAAAGAAACACACTCCCACACTTGCAAAACTCTCAAATTCAATAGAAACTCGCATCAGAAAGCCTTACAGAAAGATACTCAAACGAGAAATGAAAAGATACACAATTGGAATAGTAAAGATACGCAAACGATGTAAAGATACTCAGTTTGAAAGAAACACACTCCCACACTTGCAAAACTCTCAAATACAATAGAAACTCCCATCAGAAGCCTTACAGAAAGATACTCAAACGAGAAATGAAAAGATACACAATTGGAATAGTAAAGATACGCAAACGATGTAAAGATACACAATTGGAATAGTAAAGATACGCAAACGATGTAAAGATACTCAGTTTGAAAGAAACACACTCCCACACTTGCAAAACTCTCAAATTCAATAGAAACTCGCATCAGAAAGCCTTACAGAAAGATACTCAAACGAGAAATGAAAAGATACACAATTGGAATAGTAAAGATACCCAAACGATGTAAAGATACTCAGTTTCAAAGAAACACACTCCCACACTTGCAAAACTCTCAAATACAATAGAAACTCGCATCAGAAGCCTTACAGAAAGATACTCAAACGAGAAATGAAAAGATACTCAGTTTGAAAGAAACACACTCCCACACTTGCAAAACTCTCAAATTCAATAGAAACTCGCATCAGAAGCCTTACAGAAAGATACTCAAACGAGAAATGAAAAGATACACAATTGGAATAGTAAAGATACGCAAACGATGTAAAGATACACAATTGGAATAGTAAAGATACGCAAACGATGTAAAGATACTCAGTTTGAAAGAAACACACTCCCACACTTGCAAAACTCTCAAATACAATAGAAACTCGCATCAGAAGCCTTACAGAAAGATACTCAAACGAGAAATGAAAAGATACTCAGTTTGAAAGAAACACACTCCCACACTTGCAAAACTCTCAAATTCAATAGAAACTCGCATCAGAAGCCTTACAGAAAGATACTCAAACGAGAAATGAAAAGATACACAATTGGAATAGTAAAGATACGTAAACGATGTAAAGATACACAATTGGAATAGTAAAGATACGCAAACGATGTAAAGATACTCAGTTTGAAAGAAACACACTCCCACACTTGCAAAACTCTCAAATTCAATAGAAACTCGCATTATAAAGCCTTACAGAAAAATACTCAAACGAGAAATGAAAAGATACACAATTGGAATAGTAAGGATACGCAAACGATGTAAAGATACTCAGTTTGAAAGAAACACACTCCCGCACTTGCAAAACTCTCAAATACAATAGAAACTCGCATCAGAAGCCTTACAGAAAGATACTCAAACGAGAAATGAAAAGATACACAATTGGAATAGTAAAGATACGCAAACGATGTAAAGATACACAATTGGAATAGTAAAGATACGCAAACGATGTAAAGATACTCAGTTTGAAAGAAACACACTCCCACACTTGCCAAACTCTCAAATACAATAGAAACTCGCATCAGAAGCCTTACAAAAAGATACTCAAACGAGAAATGAAAACATACACAATTGGAATAGTAAAGATACGCAAACGATGTAAAGATACACAATTGGAATAGTAAAGATACGCAAACTATGTAAAGATACTCAGTTTGAAAGAAACACACTCCCACACTTGGAAAACTCTCAAATACAATAGAAACTCGCATCAGAAGCCTTACAGAAAGATACTCAAACGAGAAATGAAAAGATACACAATTGGAATAGTAAAGATACGCAAACGATGTAAAGATACTCAGTTTGAAAGAAACACACTCCCACACTTGCAAAACTCTCAAATACAATAGAAACTCCCTTCAGAAGCCTTACAGAAAGATACTCAAACGAGAAATGAAAAGATACACAATTGGAATAGTAAAGATACGCAAACGATGTAAAGATACACAATTGGAATAGTAAAGATACGCAAACGATGTAAAGATACTCAGTTTGAAAGAACCACACTCCAACACTTGCAAAACTCTCAAATACAATAGAAACTCGCATCAGAAGCCTTACAGAAAGATACTCAAACGAGAAATGAAAAGATACACAATTGGAATAGTAAAGATACGCAAACGATGTAAAGATACACAATTGGAATAGTAAAGATACGCAAACGATGTAAAGATACTCAGTTTGAAAGAAACACACTCCCACACTTGCAAAACTCTCAAATACAATAGAAACTCGCATCAGAAGCCTTACAGAAAGATACTGAAACGAGAAATGAAAAGATCACAATTGGAATAGTAAAGATACGCAAACGATGTAAAGATACAGAATTGGAATAGTAAAGATACGCAAACGATGTAAAGATACTCTGTTTGAAAGAACCACACTCCCACACTTGCAAAACTCTCAAATACAGTAGAAACTCGCATCAGAAGCCTTACAGAAAGATACTCAAACGAGAAATGAAAAGATACACAATTGGAATAGTAAAGATACGCAAACGATGTAAAGATACTCAGTTTGAAAGAAACACACTCCCACACTTGCAAAACTCTCAAATACAATAGAAACTCCCATCAGAAGCCTTACAGAAAGATACTCAAACGAGAAATGAAAAGATACACAATTGGAATAGTAAAGATACGCAAACGATGTAAAGAGACTCAGTTTGAAAGAAACACACTCCCACACTTGCAAAACTCTCAAATACAATAGAAACTAGCATCAGAAGCCTTACAGAAAGATACTCAAACGAGAAATGAAAAGATACACAATTGGAATAGTAAAGATACGCAAACGATGTAAAGATACACAATAGGAATAGTTAAGATACGCAAACGATGTAAAGATACACAATTGGAATAGTAAAGATACGCAAACGATGTAAAGATACTCAGTTTGAAAGAAACACACTCCCACACTTGCAAAACTCTCAAATTCAATAGAAACTCGCATCAGAAAGCCTTACAGAAAGATACTCAAACGAGAAATGAAAAGATACACAATTGGAATAGTAAAGATACCCAAACGATGTAAAGATACTCAGTTTCAAAGAAACACACTCCCACACTTGCAAAACTCTCAAATACAATAGAAACTCGCATCAGAAGCCTTACAGAAAGATACTCAAACGAGAAATGAAAAGATACACAATTGGAATACTAAAGATACGCAAACGATGTAAAGATACTCAGTTTGAAAGAAACACACTCCCACACTTGCAAAACTCTCAAATACAATAGAAACTCGCATCAGAAGCCTTACAGAAAGATACTCAAACGAGAAATGAAAAGATACACAATTGGAATAGTAAAGATACGCAAACGATGTAAAGATACACAATTGGAATAGTAAAGATACGCAAACGATGTAAAGATACAGAATTGGAATAGTAAAGATACGCAAACGATGTAAAGATACTCAGTTTGAAAGAAACACACTCCCACACTTGCAAAACTCACAAATACAATAGAAACTCGCATCAGAAGCCTTACAGAAAGATACTCAAACGAGAAATGAAAAGATCACAATTGGAATAGTAAAGATACGCAAACGATGTAAAGATACTCAGTTTGAAAGAAACACACTCCCACACTTGCAAAACTCTCAAATTCAATAGAAACTCGCATTAGAAAGCCTTACAGAAAGATACTCAAACGAGAAATGAAAAGATACACAATTGGAATAGTAAAGATACGCAAACGATGTAAAGATACACAATTGGAATAGTAAAGATACGCAAACGATGTAAAGATACTCAGTTTGAAAGAAACACACTCCCACACTTGCAAAACTCTCAAATTCAATAGAAACTCGCATCAGAAAGCCTTACAGAAAGATACTCAAACGAGAAATGAAAAGATACACAATTGGAATAGTAAAGATACGCAAACGATGTAAAGATACTCAGTTTGAAAGAAACACACTCCCACACTTGCAAAACTCTCAAATACAATAGAAACTCCCATCAGAAGCCTTACAGAAAGATACTCAAACGAGAAATGAAAAGATACACAATTGGAATAGTAAAGATACGCAAACGATGTAAAGATACACAATTGGAATAGTAAAGATACGCAAACGATGTAAAGATACTCAGTTTGAAAGAAACACACTCCCACACTTGCAAAACTCTCAAATTCAATAGAAACTCGCATCAGAAAGCCTTACAGAAAGATACTCAAACGAGAAATGAAAAGATACACAATTGGAATAGTAAAGATACCCAAACGATGTAAAGATACTCAGTTTCAAAGAAACACACTCCCACACTTGCAAAACTCTCAAATACAATAGAAACTCGCATCAGAAGCCTTACAGAAAGATACTCAAACGAGAAATGAAAAGATACTCAGTTTGAAAGAAACACACTCCCACACTTGCAAAACTCTCAAATACAATAGAAACTCGCATCAGAAGCCTTACAGAAAGATACTCAAACGAGAAATGAAAAGATACACAATTGGAATAGTAAAGATACGCAAACGATGTAAAGATACACAATTGGAATAGTAAAGATACGCAAACGATGTAAAGATACTCAGTTTGAAAGAAACACACTCCCACACTTGCAAAACTCTCAAATACAATAGAAACTCGCATCAGAAGCCTTACAGAAAGATACTCAAACGAGAAATGAAAAGATACTCAGTTTGAAAGAAACACACTCCCACACTTGCAAAACTCTCAAATTCAATAGAAACTCGCATCAGAAGCCTTACAGAAAGATACTCAAACGAGAAATGAAAAGATACACAATTGGAATAGTAAAGATACGCAAACGATGTAAAGATACACAATTGGAATAGTAAAGATACGCAAACGATGTAAAGATACTCAGTTTGAAAGAAACACACTCCCACACTTGCAAAACTCTCAAATTCAATAGAAACTCGCATTATAAAGCCTTACAGAAAAATACTCAAACGAGAAATGAAAAGATACACAATTGGAATAGTAAAGATACGCAAACGATGTAAAGATACTCAGTTTGAAAGAAACACACTCCCACACTTGCAAAACTCTCAAATACAATAGAAACTCGCATCAGAAGCCTTACAGAAAGATACTCAAACGAGAAATGAAAAGATACACAATTGGAATAGTAAAGATACGCAAACGATGTAAAGATACACAATTGGAATAGTAAAGATACGCAAACGATGTAAAGATACTCAGTTTGAAAGAAACACACTCCCACACTTGCCAAACTCTCAAATACAATAGAAACTCGCATCAGAAGCCTTACAAAAAGATACTCAAACGAGAAATGAAAACATACACAATTGGAATAGTAAAGATACGCAAACGATGTAAAGATACACAATTGGAATAGTAAAGATACGCAAACGATGTAAAGATACTCAGTTTGAAAGAAACACACTCCCACACTTGGAAAACTCTCAAATACAATAGAAACTCGCATCAGAAGCCTTACAGAAAGATACTCAAACGAGAAATGAAAAGATACACAATTGGAATAGTAAAGATACGCAAACGATGAAAAGATACACAATTGGAATAGTAAAGATACGCAAACGATGTAAAGATACACAATTGGAATAGTAAAGATACGCAAACGATGTAAAGATACAGAATTGGAATAGTAAAGATACGCAAACGATGTAAAGATACTCAGTTTGAAAGAAACACACTCCCACACTTGCAAAACTCACAAATACAATAGAAACTCGCATCAGAAGCCTTACAGAAAGATACTCAAACGAGAAATGAAAAGATCACAATTGGAATAGTAAAGATACGCAAACGATGTAAAGATACTCAGTTTGAAAGAAACACACTCCCACACTTGCAAAACTCTCAAATTCAATAGAAACTCGCATTAGAAAGCCTTACAGAAAGATACTCAAACGAGAAATGAAAAGATACACAATTGGAATAGTAAAGATACGCAAACGATGTAAAGATACACAATTGGAATAGTAAAGATACGCAAACGATGTAAAGATACTCAGTTTGAAAGAAACACACTCCCACACTTGCAAAACTCTCAAATTCAATAGAAACTCGCATCAGAAAGCCTTACAGAAAGATACTCAAACGAGAAATGAAAAGATACACAATTGGAATAGTAAAGATACGCAAACGATGTAAAGATACTCAGTTTGAAAGAAACACACTCCCACACTTGCAAAACTCTCAAATACAATAGAAACTCCCATCAGAAGCCTTACAGAAAGATACTCAAACGAGAAATGAAAAGATACACAATTGGAATAGTAAAGATACGCAAACGATGTAAAGATACACAATTGGAATAGTAAAGATACGCAAACGATGTAAAGATACTCAGTTTGAAAGAAACACACTCCCACACTTGCAAAACTCTCAAATTCAATAGAAACTCGCATCAGAAAGCCTTACAGAAAGATACTCAAACGAGAAATGAAAAGATACACAATTGGAATAGTAAAGATACCCAAACGATGTAAAGGTACTCAGTTTCAAAGAAACACACTCCCACACTTGCAAAACTCTCAAATACAATAGAAACTCGCATCAGAAGCCTTACAGAAAGATACTCAAACGAGAAATGAAAAGATACTCAGTTTGAAAGAAACACACTCCCACACTTGCAAAACTCTCAAATACAATAGAAACTCGCATCAGAAGCCTTACAGAAAGATACTCAAACGAGAAATGAAAAGATACACAATTGGAATAGTAAAGATACGCAAACGATGTAAAGATACACAATTGGAATAGTAAAGATACGCAAACGATGTAAAGATACTCAGTTTGAAAGAAACACACTCCCACACTTGCAAAACTCTCAAATACAATAGAAACTCGCATCAGAAGCCTTACAGAAAGATACTCAAACGAGAAATGAAAAGATACTCAGTTTGAAAGAAACACACTCCCACACTTGCAAAACTCTCAAATACAATAGAAACTCGCATCAGAAGCCTTACAGAAAGATACTCAAACGAGAAATGAAAAGATACACAATTGGAATAGTAAAGATACGTAAACGATGTAAAGATACACAATTGGAATAGTAAAGATACGCAAACGATGTAAAGATACTCAGTTTGAAAGAAACACACTCCCACACTTGCAAAACTCTCAAATTCAATAGAAACTCGCATTATAAAGCCTTACAGAAAAATACTCAAACGAGAAATGAAAAGATACACAATTGGAATAGTAAAGATACGCAAACGATGTAAAGATACTCAGTTTGAAAGAAACACACTCCCGCACTTGCAAAACTCTCAAATACAATAGAAACTCGCATCAGAAGCCTTACAGAAAGATACTCAAACGAGAAATGAAAAGATACACAATTGGAATAGTAAAGATACGCAAACGATGTAAAGATACACAATTGGAATAGTAAAGATACGCAAACGATGTAAAGATACTCAGTTTGAAAGAAACACACTCCCACACTTGCCAAACTCTCAAATACAATAGAAACTCGCATCAGAAGCCTTACAAAAAGATACTCAAACGAGAAATGAAAACATACACAATTGGAATAGTAAAGATACGCAAACGATGTAAAGATACACAATTGGAATAGTAAAGATACGCAAACGATGTAAAGATACTCAGTTTGAAAGAAACACACTCCCACACTTGGAAAACTCTCAAATACAATAGAAACTCGCATCAGAAGCCTTACAGAAAGATACTCAAACGAGAAATGAAAAGATACACAATTGGAATAGTAAAGATACGCAAACGATGTAAAGATACTCAGTTTGAAAGAAACACACTCCCACACTTGCAAAACTCTCAAATACAATAGAAACTCCCTTCAGAAGCCTTACAGAAAGATACTCAAACGAGAAATGAAAAGATACACAATTGGAATAGTAAAGATACGCAAACGATGTAAAGATACACAATTGGAATAGTAAAGATACGCAAACGATGTAAAGATACTCAGTTTGAAAGAACCACACTCCAACACTTGCAAAACTCTCAAATACAATAGAAACTCGCATCAGAAGCCTTACAGAAAGATACTCAAACGAGAAATGAAAAGATACACAATTGGAATAGTAAAGATACGCAAACGATGTAAAGATACACAATTGGAATAGTAAAGATACGCAAACGATGTAAAGATACTCAGTTTGAAAGAAACACACTCCCACACTTGCAAAACTCTCAAATACAATAGAAACTCGCATCAGAAGCCTTACAGAAAGATACTGAAACGAGAAATGAAAAGATCACAATTGGAATAGTAAAGATACGCAAACGATGTAAAGATACATAATTGGAATAGTAAAGATACGCAAACGATGTAAAGATACTCTGTTTGAAAGAACCACACTCCCACACTTGCAAAACTCTCAAATACAGTAGAAACTCGCATCAGAAGCCTTACAGAAAGATACTCAAACGAGAAATGAAAAGATACACAATTGGAATAGTAAAGATACGCAAACGATGTAAAGATACTCAGTTTGAAAGAAACACACTCCCACACTTGCAAAACTCTCAAATACAATAGAAACTCCCATCAGAAGCCTTACAGAAAGATACTCAAACGAGAAATGAAAAGATACACAATTGGAATAGTAAAGATACGCAAACGATGTAAAGATACTCAGTTTGAAAGAAACACACTCCCACACTTGCAAAACTCTCAAATACAATAGAAACTCCCTTCAGAAGCCTTACAGAAAGATACTCAAACGAGAAATGAAAAGATACACAATTGGAATAGTAAAGATACGCAAACGATGTAAAGATACACAATTGGAATAGTAAAGATACGCAAACGATGTAAAGATACTCAGTTTGAAAGAACCACACTCCAACACTTGCAAAACTCTCAAATACAATAGAAACTCGCATCAGAAGCCTTACAGAAAGATACTCAAACGAGAAATGAAAAGATACACAATTGGAATAGTAAAGATACGCAAACGATGTAAAGATACACAATTGGAATAGTAAAGATACGCAAACGATGTAAAGATACTCAGTTTGAAAGAAACACACTCCCACACTTGCAAAACTCTCAAATACAATAGAAACTCGCATCAGAAGCCTTACAGAAAGATACTGAAACGAGAAATGAAAAGATCACAATTGGAATAGTAAAGATACGCAAACGATGTAAAGATACATAATTGGAATAGTAAAGATACGCAAACGATGTAAAGATACTCTGTTTGAAAGAACCACACTCCCACACTTGCAAAACTCTCAAATACAGTAGAAACTCGCATCAGAAGCCTTACAGAAAGATACTCAAACGAGAAATGAAAAGATACACAATTGGAATAGTAAAGATACGCAAACGATGTAAAGATACTCAGTTTGAAAGAAACACACTCCCACACTTGCAAAACTCTCAAATACAATAGAAACTCCCATCAGAAGCCTTACAGAAAGATACTCAAACGAGAAATGAAAAGATACACAATTGGAATAGTAAAGATACGCAAACGATGTAAAGATACACAATTGGAATAGTAAAGATACGCAAACGATGTAAAGATACTCAGTTTGAAAGAACCACACTCCAACACTTGCAAAACTCTCAAATACAATAGAAACTCGCATCAGAAGCCTTACAGAAAGATACTCAAACGTGAAATGAAAAGATACACAATTGGAATAGTAAAGATACGCAAACGATGTAAAGATACACAATTGGAATAGTAAAGATACGCAAACGATGTAAAGATACACAATTGGAATAGTAAAGATACGCAAACGATGTAAAGATACACAATTGGAATAGTAAAGATACGCAAACGATGTAAAGATACTCAGTTTGAAAGAAACACACTCCCACACTTGCAAAACTCTCAAATACAATAGAAACTCGCATCAGAAGCCTTACAGAAAGATACTCAAACGAGAAATGAAAAGATCACAATTGGAATAGTAAAGATACGCAAACGATGTAAAGATACACAATTGGAATAGTAAAGATACGCAAACGATGTAAAGATACTCTGTTTGAAAGAACCACACTCCCACACTTGCAAAACTCTCAAATACAGTAGAAACTCGCATCAGAAGCCTTACAGAAAGATACTCAAACGAGAAATGAAAAGATACACAATTGGAATAGTAAAGATACGCAAACGATGTAAAGATACTCAGTTTGAAAGAAACACACTCCCACACTTGCAAAACTCTCAAATACAATAGAAACTCGCATCAGAAGCCTTACAGAAAGATACTCAAACGAGAAATGAAAAGATACACAATTGGAATAGTAAAGATACGCAAACGATGTAAAGATACACAATTGGAATAGTAAAGATACGCAAACGATGTAAAGATACTCAGTTTGAAAGAAACACACTCCCACACTTGCAAAACTCTCAAATTCAATAGAAACTCGCATCAGAAAGCCTTACAGAAAGATACTCAAACGAGAAATGAAAAGATACACAATTGGAATAGTAAAGATACGCAAACGATGTAAAGATACTCAGTTTGAAAGAAACACACTCCCACACTTGCAAAACTCTCAAATACAATAGAAACTCGCATCAGAAGCCTTACAGAAAGATACTCAAACGAGAAATGAAAAGATACACAATTGGAATAGTAAAGATACGCAAACGATGTAAAGATACTCAGTTTGAAAGAAACACACTCCCACACTTGCAAAACTCTCAAATTCAATAGAAACTCGCATCAGAAAGCCTTACAGAAAGATACTCAAACGAGAAATGAAAAGATACACAATTGGAATAGTAAAGATACGCAAACGATGTAAAGAGACTCAGTTTGAAAGAAACACACTCCCACACTTGCAAAACTCTCAAATACAATAGAAACTCGCATCAGAAGCCTTACAGAAAGATACTCAAACGAGAAATGAAAAGATCACAATTGGAATAGTAAAGATACGCAAACGATGTAAAGATACACAATTAGAATAGTAAAGATACGCAAAGGATGTAAAGATACTCAGTTTGAAAGAAACACACTCCCACACTTGCAAAAATCTCAAATACAATAGAAACTCGCATCAGAAGCCTTACAGAAAGATACTCAAACGAGAAATGAAAAGATACACAATTGGAATAGTAAAGATACGCAAACGATGTAAAGATACTCAGTTTGAAAGAAACACACTCCCACACTTGCAAAACTCTCAAATACAATAGAAACTCGCATCAGAAGCCTTACAGAAAGATACTCAAACGAGAAATGAAAAGATCACAATTGGAATAGTAAAGATACGCAAACGATGTAAAGATACACAATTGGAATAGTAAAGATACGCAAACGATGTAAAGATACTCAGTTTGAAAGAAACACACTCCCACACTTGCAAAAATCTCAAATACAATAGAAACTCGCATCAGAAGCCTTACAGAAAGATACTCAAACGAGAAATGAAAAGATACACAATTGGAATAGTAAAGATACGCAAACGATGTAAAGATACTCAGTTTGAAAGAAACACACTCCCACACTTGCAAAACTCTCAAATACAATAGAAACTCGCATCAGAAGCCTTACAGAAAGATACTCAAACGAGAAATGAAAAGATCACAATTGGAATAGTAAAGATACGCAAACGATGTAAAGATACACAATTGGAATAGTAAAGATACGCAAACGATGTAAAGATACTCTGTTTGAAAGAACCACATTCCCACACTTGCAAAACTCTCAAATACAGTAGAAACTCGCATCAGAAGCCTTACAGAAAGATACTCAAACGAGAAATGAAAAGATACACAATTGGAATAGTAAAGATACGCAAACGATGTAAAGATACTCAGTTTGAAAAAAACACACTCCCACACTTGCAAAACTCTCAAATACAATAGAAACTCGCATCAGAAGCCTTACAGAAAGATACTCAAACGAGAAATGAAAAGATACACAATTGGAATAGTAAAGATACGCAAACGATGTAAAGATACACAATTGGAATAGTAAACATACGCAAACGATGTAAAGATACTCAGTTTGAAAGAAACACACTCCCACACTTGCAAAACTCTCAAATTCAATAGAAACTTGCATTAGAAAGCCTTACAGAAAGATACTCAAACGAGAAATGAAAAGATACACAATTGGAATAGTAAAGATACGCAAACGATGTAAAGATACTCAGTTTGAAAGAAACACACTCCCGCACTTGCAAAACTCTCAAATACAATAGAAACTCGCATCAGAAGCCTTACAGAAAGATACTCAAACGAGAAATGAAAAGATACACAATTGGAATAGTAAAGATACGCAAACGATGTAAAGATACACAATTGGAATAGTAAAGATACGCAAACGATGTAAAGATACTCAGTTTGAAAGAAACACACTCCCACACTTGCCAAACTCTCAAATATAATAGAAACTCGCTTCAGAAGCCTTACAAAAAGATACTCAAACGAGAAATGAAAAGATCACAATTGGAATAGTAAAGATACGCAAACGATGTAAAGATACACAATTGGAATAGTAAAGATACGCAAACGATGTAAAGATACTCTGTTTGAAAGAACCACACTCCAACACTAGCAAAACTCTCAAATACAATAGAAACTCGAATCAGAAGCCTTACAGAAAGATACTCAAACGTGAAATGAAAAGATACACAATTCGAATAGTAAAGATACGCAAACGATGTAAAGATACACAATTGGAATAGTAAAGATACGCAAACGATGTAAAGATACACAATTGGAATAGTAAAGATACGCAAACGATGTAAAGATACACAATTAGAATAGTAAAGATACGCAAAGGATGTAAAGATACTCAGTTTGAAAGAAACACACTCCCACACTTGCAAAAATCTCAAATACAATAGAAACTCGCATCAGAAGCCTTACAGAAAGATACTCAAACGAGAAATGAAAAGATACACAATTGGAATAGTAAAGATACGCAAACGATGTAAAGATACTCAGTTTGAAAGAAACACACTCCCACACTTGCAAAACTCTCAAATACAATAGAAACTCGCATCAGAAGCCTTACAGAAAGATACTCAAACGAGAAATGAAAAGATCACAATTGGAATAGTAAAGATACGCAAACGATGTAAAGATACACAATTGGAATAGTAAAGATACGCAAACGATGTAAAGATACTCAGTTTGAAAGAAACACACTCCCACACTTGCAAAAATCTCAAATACAATAGAAACTCGCATCAGAAGCCTTACAGAAAGATACTCAAACGAGAAATGAAAAGATACACAATTGGAATAGTAAAGATACGCAAACGATGTAAAGATACTCAGTTTGAAAGAAACACACTCCCACACTTGCAAAACTCTCAAATACAATAGAAACTCGCATCAGAAGCCTTACAGAAAGATACTCAAACGAGAAATGAAAAGATCACAATTGGAATAGTAAAGATACGCAAACGATGTAAAGATACACAATTGGAATAGTAAAGATACGCAAACGATGTAAAGATACTCTGTTTGAAAGAACCACATTCCCACACTTGCAAAACTCTCAAATACAGTAGAAACTCGCATCAGAAGCCTTACAGAAAGATACTCAAACGAGAAATGAAAAGATACACAATTGGAATAGTAAAGATACGCAAACGATGTAAAGATACTCAGTTTGAAAGAAACACACTCCCACACTTGCAAAACTCTCAAATACAATAGAAACTCGCATCAGAAGCCTTACAGAAAGATACTCAAACGAGAAATGAAAAGATACACAATTGGAATAGTAAAGATACGCAAACGATGTAAAGATACACAATTGGAATAGTAAAGATACGCAAACGATGTAAAGATACTCAGTTTGAAAGAACCACACTCCAACACTTGCAAAACTCTCAAATACAATAGAAACTCGCATCAGAAGCCTTACAGAAAGATACTCAAACGAGAAATGAAAAGATCACAATTGGAATAGTAAAGATACGCAAACGATGTAAAGATACACAATTGGAATAGTAAAGATACGCAAACGATGTAAAGATACTCAGTTTGAAAGAAACACACTCCCACACTTGCAAAACTCTCAAATACAATAGAAACTCGCATCAGAAGCCTTACAGAAAGATACTGAAACGAGAAATGAAAAGATCACAATTGGAATAGTAAAGATACGCAAACGATGTAAAGATACACAATTGGAATAGTAAAGATACGCAAACGATGTAAAGATACTCTGTTTGAAAGAACCACACTCCCACACTTGCAAAACTCTCAAATACAGTAGAAACTCGCATCAGAAGCCTTACAGAAAGATACTCAAACGAGAAATGAAAAGATACACAATTGGAATAGTAAAGATACGCAAACGATGTAAAGATACTCAGTTTGAAAGAAACACACTCCCACACTTGCAAAACTCTCAAATACAATAGAAACTCCCATCAGAAGCCTTACAGAAAGATACTCAAACGAGAAATGAAAAGATACACAATTGGAATAGTAAAGATACGCAAACGATGTAAAGATACACAATTGGAATAGTAAAGATACGCAAACGATGTAAAGATACTCAGTTTGAAAGAACCACACTCCAACACTTGCAAAACTCTCAAATACAATAGAAACTCGCATCAGAAGCCTTACAGAAAGATACTCAAACGTGAAATGAAAAGATACACAATTGGAATAGTAAAGATACGCAAACGATGTAAAGATACACAATTGGAATAGTAAAGATACGCAAACGATGTAAAGATACACAATTGGAATAGTAAAGATACGCAAACGATGTAAAGATACACAATTGGAATAGTAAAGATACGCAAACGATGTAAAGATACTCAGTTTGAAAGAAACACACTCCCACACTTGCAAAACTCTCAAATACAATAGAAACTCGCATCAGAAGCCTTACAGAAAGATACTCAAACGAGAAATGAAAAGTTCACAATTGGAATAGTAAAGATACGCAAACGATGTAAAGATACACAATTGGAATAGTAAAGATACGCAAACGATGTAAAGATACTCTGTTTGAAAGAACCACACTCCCACACTTGCAAAACTCTCAAATACAGTAGAAACTCGCATCAGAAGCCTTACAGAAAGATACTCAAACGAGAAATGAAAAGATACACAATTGGAATAGTAAAGATACGCAAACGATGTAAAGATACTCAGTTTGAAAGAAACACACTCCCACACTTGCAAAACTCTCAAATACAATAGAAACTCGCATCAGAAGCCTTACAGAAAGATACTCAAACGAGAAATGAAAAGATCACAATTGGAATAGTAAAGATACGCAAACGATGTAAAGATACTCAGTTTGAAAGAACCACACTCCAACACTTGCAAAACTCTCAAATACAATAGAAACTCGCATCAGAAGCCTTACAGAAAGATACTCAAACGTGAAATGAAAAGATACACAATTGGAATAGTAAAGATACGCAAACGATGTAAAGATACACAATTGGAATAGTAAAGATACGCAAACGATGTAAAGATACACAATTGGAATAGTAAAGATACGCAAACGATGTAAAGATACACAATTGGAATAGTAAAGATACGCAAACGATGTAAAGATACTCAGTTTGAAAGAAACACACTCCCACACTTGCAAAACTCTCAAATACAATAGAAACTCGCATCAGAAGCCTTACAGAAAGATACTCAAACGAGAAATGAAAAGTTCACAATTGGAATAGTAAAGATACGCAAACGATGTAAAGATACACAATTGGAATAGTAAAGATACGCAAACGATGTAAAGATACTCTGTTTGAAAGAACCACACTCCCACACTTGCAAAACTCTCAAATACAGTAGAAACTCGCATCAGAAGCCTTACAGAAAGATACTCAAACGAGAAATGAAAAGATACACAATTGGAATAGTAAAGATACGCAAACGATGTAAAGATACTCAGTTTGAAAGAAACACACTCCCACACTTGCAAAACTCTCAAATACAATAGAAACTCGCATCAGAAGCCTTACAGAAAGATACTCAAACGAGAAATGAAAAGATCACAATTGGAATAGTAAAGATACGCAAACGATGTAAAGATACTCAGTTTGAAAGAACCACACTCCAACACTTGCAAAACTCTCAAATACAATAGAAACTCGCATCAGAAGCCTTACAGAAAGATACTCAAACGTGAAATGAAAAGATACACAATTGGAATAGTAAAGATACGCAAACGATGTAAAGATACACAATTGGAATAGTAAAGATACGCAAACGATGTAAAGATACACAATTGGAATAGTAAAGATACGCAAACGATGTAAAGATACACAATTGGAATAGTAAAGATACGCAAACGATGTAAAGATACTCAGTTTGAAAGAAACACACTCCCACACTTGCAAAACTCTCAAATACAATAGAAACTCGCATCAGAAGCCTTACAGAAAGATACTCAAACGAGAAATGAAAAGTTCACAATTGGAATAGTAAAGATACGCAAACGATGTAAAGATACACAATTGGAATAGTAAAGATACGCAAACGATGTAAAGATACTCTGTTTGAAAGAACCACACTCCCACACTTGCAAAACTCTCAAATACAGTAGAAACTCGCATCAGAAGCCTTACAGAAAGATACTCAAACGAGAAATGAAAAGATACACAATTGGAATAGTAAAGATACGCAAACGATGTAAAGATACTCAGTTTGAAAGAAACACACTCCCACACTTGCAAAACTCTCAAATACAATAGAAACTCGCATCAGAAGCCTTACAGAAAGATACTCAAACGAGAAATGAAAAGATCACAATTGGAATAGTAAAGATACGCAAACGATGTAAAGATACACAATTGGAATAGTAAAGATACGCAAACGATGTAAAGATACTCAGTTTGAAAGAAACACACTCCCACACTTGCAAAAATCTCAAATACAATAGAAACTCGCATCAGAAGCCTTACAGAAAGATACTCAAACGAGAAATGAAAAGATACACAATTGGAATAGTAAAGATACGCAAACGATGTAAAGATACTCAGTTTGAAAGAAACACACTCCCACACTTGCAAAACTCTCAAATACAATAGAAACTCGCATCAGAAGCCTTACAGAAAGATACTCAAACGCACAATTGGAATAGTAAAGATACGCAAACGATGTAAAGATACACAATTGGAATAGTAAAGATACGCAAACGATGTAAAGATACTCAGTTTGAAAGAAACACACTCCCACACTTGCAAAAATCTCAAATACAATAGAAACTCGCATCAGAAGCCTTACAGAAAGATACTCAAACGAGAAATGAAAAGATACACAATTGGAATAGTAAAGATACGCAAACGATGTAAAGATACTCAGTTTGAAAGAAACACACTCCCACACTTGCAAAACTCTCAAATACAATAGAAACTCGCATCAGAAGCCTTACAGAAAGATACTCAAACGAGAAATGAAAAGATCACAATTGGAATAGTAAAGATACGCAAACGATGTAAAGATACACAATTGGAATAGTAAAGATACGCAAACGATGTAAAGATACTCTGTTTGAAAGAACCACATTCCCACACTTGCAAAACTCTCAAATACAGTAGAAACTCGCATCAGAAGCCTTACAGAAAGATACTCAAACGAGAAATGAAAAGATACACAATTGGAATAGTAAAGATACGCAAACGATGTAAAGATACTCAGTTTGAAAGAAACACACTCCCACACTTGCAAAACTCTCAAATACAATAGAAACTCGCATCAGAAGCCTTACAGAAAGATACTCAAACGAGAAATGAAAAGATACACAATTGGAATAGTAAAGATACGCAAACGATGTAAAGATACACAATTGGAATAGTAAAGATACGCAAACGATGTAAAGATACTCAGTTTGAAAGAACCACACTCCAACACTTGCAAAACTCTCAAATACAATAGAAACTCGCATCAGAAGCCTTACAGAAAGATACTCAAACGAGAAATGAAAAGATCACAATTGGAATAGTAAAGATACGCAAACGATGTAAAGATACACAATTGGAATAGTAAAGATACGCAAACGATGTAAAGATACTCAGTTTGAAAGAAACACACTCCCACACTTGCAAAACTCTCAAATACAATAGAAACTCGCATCAGAAGCCTTACAGAAAGATACTGAAACGAGAAATGAAAAGATCACAATTGGAATAGTAAAGATACGCAAACGATGTAAAGATACACAATTGGAATAGTAAAGATACGCAAACGATGTAAAGATACTCTGTTTGAAAGAACCACACTCCCACACTTGCAAAACTCTCAAATACAGTAGAAACTCGCATCAGAAGCCTTACAGAAAGATACTCAAACGAGAAATGAAAAGATACACAATTGGAATAGTAAAGATACGCAAACGATGTAAAGATACTCAGTTTGAAAGAAACACACTCCCACACTTGCAAAACTCTCAAATACAATAGAAACTCGCATCAGAAGCCTTACAGAAAGATACTCAAACGAGAAATGAAAAGATACACAATTGGAATAGTAAAGATACGCAAACGATGTAAAGATACACAATTGGAATAGTAAAGATACGCAAACGATGTAAAGATACTCAGTTTGAAAGAACCACACTCCAACACTTGCAAAACTCTCAAATACAATAGAAACTCGCATCAGAAGCCTTACAGAAAGATACTCAAACGTGAAATGAAAAGATACACAATTGGAATAGTAAAGATACGCAAACGATGTAAAGATACACAATTGGAATAGTAAAGATACGCAAACGATGTAAAGATACACAATTGGAATAGTAAAGATACGCAAACGATGTAAAGATACACAATTGGAATAGTAAAGATACGCAAACGATGTAAAGATACTCAGTTTGAAAGAAACACACTCCCACACTTGCAAAACTCTCAAATACAATAGAAACTCGCATCAGAAGCCTTACAGAAAGATACTCAAACGAGAAATGAAAAGTTCACAATTGGAATAGTAAAGATACGCAAACGATGTAAAGATACACAATTGGAATAGTAAAGATACGCAAACGATGTAAAGATACTCTGTTTGAAAGAACCACACTCCCACACTTGCAAAACTCTCAAATACAGTAGAAACTCGCATCAGAAGCCTTACAGAAAGATACTCAAACGAGAAATGAAAAGATACACAATTGGAATAGTAAAGATACGCAAACGATGTAAAGATACTCAGTTTGAAAGAAACACACTCCCACACTTGCAAAACTCTCAAATACAATAGAAACTCGCATCAGAAGCCTTACAGAAAGATACTCAAACGAGAAATGAAAAGATCACAATTGGAATAGTAAAGATACGCAAACGATGTAAAGATACTCAGTTTGAAAGAACCACACTCCAACACTTGCAAAACTCTCAAATACAATAGAAACTCGCATCAGAAGCCTTACAGAAAGATACTCAAACGTGAAATGAAAAGATACACAATTGGAATAGTAAAGATACGCAAACGATGTAAAGATACACAATTGGAATAGTAAAGATACGCAAACGATGTAAAGATACACAATTGGAATAGTAAAGATACGCAAACGATGTAAAGATACACAATTGGAATAGTAAAGATACGCAAACGATGTAAAGATACTCAGTTTGAAAGAAACACACTCCCACACTTGCAAAACTCTCAAATTCAATAGAAACTCGCATCAGAAGCCTTACAGAAAGATACTCAAACGAGAAATGAAAATTTCACAATTGGAATAGTAAAGATACGCAAACGATGTAAAGATACACAATTGGAATAGTAAAGATACGCAAACGATGTAAAGATACTCTGTTTGAAAGAACCACACTCCCACACTTGCAAAACTCTCAAATACAGTAGAAACTCGCATCAGAAGCCTTACAGAAAGATACTCAAACGAGAAATGAAAAGATACACAATTGGAATAGTAAAGATACGCAAACGATGTAAAGATACTCAGTTTGAAAGAAACACACTCCCACACTTGCAAAACTCTCAAATACAATAGAAACTCGCATCAGAAGCCTTACAGAAAGATACTCAAACGAGAAATGAAAAGATCACAATTGGAATAGTAAAGATACGCAAACGATGTAAAGATACACAATTGGAATAGTAAAGATACGCAAACGATGTAAAGATACTCAGTTTGAAAGAAACACACTCCCACACTTGCAAAAATCTCAAATACAATAGAAACTCGCATCAGAAGCCTTACAGAAAGATACTCAAACGAGAAATGAAAAGATACACAATTGGAATAGTAAAGATACGCAAACGATGTAAAGATACTCAGTTTGAAAGAAACACACTCCCACACTTGCAAAACTCTCAAATACAATAGAAACTCGCATCAGAAGCCTTACAGAAAGATACTCAAACGAGAAATGAAAAGATCACAATTGGAATAGTAAAGATACGCAAACGATGTAAAGATACACAATTGGAATAGTAAAGATACGCAAACGATGTAAAGATACTCAGTTTGAAAGAAACACACTCCCACACTTGCAAAAATCTCAAATACAATAGAAACTCGCATCAGAAGCCTTACAGAAAGATACTCAAACGAGAAATGAAAAGATACACAATTGGAATAGTAAAGATACGCAAACGATGTAAAGATACTCAGTTTGAAAGAAACACACTCCCACACTTGCAAAACTCTCAAATACAATAGAAACTCGCATCAGAAGCCTTACAGAAAGATACTCAAACGAGAAATGAAAAGATCACAATTGGAATAGTAAAGATACGCAAACGATGTAAAGATACACAATTGGAATAGTAAAGATACGCAAACGATGTAAAGATACTCTGTTTGAAAGAACCACATTCCCACACTTGCAAAACTCTCAAATACAGTAGAAACTCGCATCAGAAGCCTTACAGAAAGATACTCAAACGAGAAATGAAAAGATACACAATTGGAATAGTAAAGATACGCAAACGATGTAAAGATACTCAGTTTGAAAGAAACACACTCCCACACTTGCAAAACTCTCAAATACAATAGAAACTCGCATCAGAAGCCTTACAGAAAGATACTCAAACGAGAAATGAAAAGATACACAATTGGAATAGTAAAGATACGCAAACGATGTAAAGATACACAATTGGAATAGTAAAGATACGCAAACGATGTAAAGATACTCAGTTTGAAAGAACCACACTCCAACACTTGCAAAACTCTCAAATACAATAGAAACTCGCATCAGAAGCCTTACAGAAAGATACTCAAACGAGAAATGAAAAGATACACAATTGGAATAGTAAAGATACGCAAACGATGTAAAGATACACAATTGGAATAGTAAAGATACGCAAACGATGTAAAGATACTCAGTTTGAAAGAAACACACTCCCACACTTGCAAAACTCTCAAATACAATAGAAACTCGCATCAGAAGCCTTACAGAAAGATACTGAAACGAGAAATGAAAAGATCACAATTGGAATAGTAAAGATACGCAAACGATGTAAAGATACACAATTGGAATAGTAAAGATACGCAAACGATGTAAAGATACTCTGTTTGAAAGAACCACACTCCCACACTTGCAAAACTCTCAAATACAGTAGAAACTCGCATCAGAAGCCTTACAGAAAGATACTCAAACGAGAAATGAAAAGATACACAATTGGAATAGTAAAGATACGCAAACGATGTAAAGATACTCAGTTTGAAAGAAACACACTCCCACACTTGCAAAACTCTCAAATACAATAGAAACTCGCATCAGAAGCCTTACAGAAAGATACTCAAACGAGAAATGAAAAGATACACAATTGGAATAGTAAAGATACGCAAACGATGTAAAGATACACAATTGGAATAGTAAAGATACGCAAACGATGTAAAGATACTCAGTTTGAAAGAACCACACTCCAACACTTGCAAAACTCTCAAATACAATAGAAACTCGCATCAGAAGCCTTACAGAAAGATACTCAAACGTGAAATGAAAAGATACACAATTGGAATAGTAAAGATACGCAAACGATGTAAAGATACACAATTGGAATAGTAAAGATACGCAAACGATGTAAAGATACACAATTGGAATAGTAAAGATACGCAAACGATGTAAAGATACACAATTGGAATAGTAAAGATACGCAAACGATGTAAAGATACTCAGTTTGAAAGAAACACACTCCCACACTTGCAAAACTCTCAAATACAATAGAAACTCGCATCAGAAGCCTTACAGAAAGATACTCAAACGAGAAATGAAAAGTTCACAATTGGAATAGTAAAGATACGCAAACGATGTAAAGATACACAATTGGAATAGTAAAGATACGCAAACGATGTAAAGATACTCTGTTTGAAAGAACCACACTCCCACACTTGCAAAACTCTCAAATACAGTAGAAACTCGCATCAGAAGCCTTACAGAAAGATACTCAAACGAGAAATGAAAAGATACACAATTGGAATAGTAAAGATACGCAAACGATGTAAAGATACTCAGTTTGAAAGAAACACACTCCCACACTTGCAAAACTCTCAAATACAATAGAAACTCGCATCAGAAGCCTTACAGAAAGATACTCAAACGAGAAATGAAAAGATCACAATTGGAATAGTAAAGATACGCAAACGATGTAAAGATACTCAGTTTGAAAGAACCACACTCCAACACTTGCAAAACTCTCAAATACAATAGAAACTCGCATCAGAAGCCTTACAGAAAGATACTCAAACGTGAAATGAAAAGATACACAATTGGAATAGTAAAGATACGCAAACGATGTAAAGATACACAATTGGAATAGTAAAGATACGCAAACGATGTAAAGATACACAATTGGAATAGTAAAGATACGCAAACGATGTAAAGATACACAATTGGAATAGTAAAGATACGCAAACGATGTAAAGATACTCAGTTTGAAAGAAACACACTCCCACACTTGCAAAACTCTCAAATACAATAGAAACTCGCATCAGAAGCCTTACAGAAAGATACTCAAACGAGAAATGAAAAGTTCACAATTGGAATAGTAAAGATACGCAAACGATGTAAAGATACACAATTGGAATAGTAAAGATACGCAAACGATGTAAAGATACTCTGTTTGAAAGAACCACACTCCCACACTTGCAAAACTCTCAAATACAGTAGAAACTCGCATCAGAAGCCTTACAGAAAGATACTCAAACGAGAAATGAAAAGATACACAATTGGAATAGTAAAGATACGCAAACGATGTAAAGATACTCAGTTTGAAAGAAACACACTCCCACACTTGCAAAACTCTCAAATACAATAGAAACTCGCATCAGAAGCCTTACAGAAAGATACTCAAACGAGAAATGAAAAGATCACAATTGGAATAGTAAAGATACGCAAACGATGTAAAGATACACAATTGGAATAGTAAAGATACGCAAACGATGTAAAGATACTCAGTTTGAAAGAAACACACTCCCACACTTGCAAAAATCTCAAATACAATAGAAACTCGCATCAGAAGCCTTACAGAAAGATACTCAAACGAGAAATGAAAAGATACACAATTGGAATAGTAAAGATACGCAAACGATGTAAAGATACTCAGTTTGAAAGAAACACACTCCCACACTTGCAAAACTCTCAAATTCAATAGAAACTCGCATCAGAAAGCCTTACAGAAAGATACTCAAACGAGAAATGAAAAGATACACAATTGGAATAGTAAAGATACGCAAACGATGTAAAGATACTCAGTTTGAAAGAAACACACTCCCACACTTGCAAAACTCTCAAATACAATAGAAACTCGCATCAGAAGCCTTACAGAAAGATACTCAAACGAGAAATGAAAAGATACACAATTGGAATAGTAAAGATACGCAAACGATGTAAAGATACTCAGTTTGAAAGAAACACACTCCCACACTTGCAAAACTCTCAAATTCAATAGAAACTCGCATCAGAAAGCCTTACAGAAAGATACTCAAACGAGAAATGAAAAGATACACAATTGGAATAGTAAAGATACGCAAACGATGTAAAGAGACTCAGTTTGAAAGAAACACACTCCCACACTTGCAAAACTCTCAAATACAATAGAAACTCGCATCAGAAGCCTTACAGAAAGATACTCAAACGAGAAATGAAAAGATCACAATTGGAATAGTAAAGATACGCAAACGATGTAAAGATACACAATTGGAATAGTAAAGATACGCAAACGATGTAAAGATACTCTGTTTGAAAGAACCACACTCCCACACTTGCAAAACTCTCAAATACAGTAGAAACTCGCATCAGAAGCCTTACAGAAAGATACTCAAACGAGAAATGAAAAGATACACAATTGGAATAGTAAAGATACGCAAACGATGTAAAGATACTCAGTTTGAAAGAAACACACTCCCACACTTGCAAAACTCTCAAATACAATAGAAACTCCCATCAGAAGCCTTACAGAAAGATAGTCAAACGAGAAATGAAAAGATACACAATTGGAATAGTAAAGATACGCAAACGATGTAAAGATACTCAGTTTGAAAGAACCACCCTCCAACACTTGCAAAACTCTCAAATACAATAGAAACTCGAATCAGAAGCCTTACAGAAAGATACTCAAACGTGAAATGAAAAGATACACAATTCGAATAGTAAAGATACGCAAACGATGTAAAGATACACAATTGGAATAGTAAAGATACGCAAACGATGTAAAGATACACAATTGGAATAGTAAAGATACGCAAACGATGTAAAGATACACAATTGGAATTGTAAAGATACTCAGTTTGAAAGAAACACACTCCCACACTTGCAAAACTCTCAAATACAATAGAAACTCGCATCAGAAGCCTTACAGAAAGATACTCAAACGAGAAATGAAAAGATCACAATTGGAATAGTTAAGATACGCAAACGATGTAAAGATACACAATTGGAATAGTAAAGATACGCAAACGATGTAAAGATACTCAGTTTGAAAGAAACACACTCCCGCACTTGCAAAACTCTCAAATTCAATAGAAACTCGCATCAGAAAGCCTTACAGAAAGATACTCAAACGAGAAATGAAAAGATACACAATTGGAATAGTAAAGATACGCAAACGATGTAAAGATACTCAGTTTGAAAGAAACACAGTCCCACACTTGCAAAACTCTCAAATTCAATAGAAACTCGCATTAGAAAGCCTTACAGAAAGATACTCAAACGAGAAATGAAAAGATACACAATTGGAATAGTAAAGATACGCAAACGATGTAAAGATACTCAGTTTGAAAGAAACACACTCCCGCACTTGCAAAACTCTCAAATACAATAGAAACTCGCATCAGAAGACTTACAGAAAGATACTCAAACGAGAAATGAAAAGATACACAATTCGAATAGTAAAGATACGCAAACGATGTAAAGATACTCAGTTTGAAAGAAACACACTCCCACACTTGCAAAACTCTCAAATACAATAGAAACTCGCATCAGAAGCCTTACAGAAAGATACTCAAACGAGAAATGAAAAGATACACAATTGGAATAGTAAAGATACGCAAACGATGTAAAGATACACAATTGGAATAGTAAACATACGCAAACGATGTAAAGATACTCAGTTTGAAAGAAACACACTCCCACACTTGCAAAACTCTCAAATTCAATAGAAACTTGCATTAGAAAGCCTTACAGAAAGATACTCAAACGAGAAATGAAAAGATACACAATTGGAATAGTAAAGATACGCAAACGATGTAAAGATACTCAGTTTGAAAGAAACACACTCCCGCACTTGCAAAACTCTCAAATACAATAGAAACTCGCATCAGAAGCCTTACAGAAAGATACTCAAACGAGAAATGAAAAGATACACAATTGGAATAGTAAAGATACGCAAACGATGTAAAGATACACAATTGGAATAGTAAAGATACGCAAACGATGTAAAGATACTCAGTTTGAAAGAAACACACTCCCACACTTGCCAAACTCTCAAATATAATAGAAACTCGCATCAGAAGCCTTACAAAAAGATACTCAAACGAGAAATGAAAAGATCACAATTGGAATAGTAAAGATACGCAAACGATGTAAAGATACACAATTGGAATAGTAAAGATACGCAAACGATGTAAAGATACTCTGTTTGAAAGAACCACACTCCAACACTAGCAAAACTCTCAAATACAATAGAAACTCGAATCAGAAGCCTTACAGAAAGATACTCAAACGTGAAATGAAAAGATACACAATTCGAATAGTAAAGATACGCAAACGATGTAAAGATACACAATTGGAATAGTAAAGATACGCAAACGATGTAAAGATACACAATTGGAATAGTAAAGATACGCAAACGATGTAAAGATACACAATTAGAATAGTAAAGATACGCAAAGGATGTAAAGATACTCAGTTTGAAAGAAACACACTCCCACACTTGCAAAAATCTCAAATACAATAGAAACTCGCATCAGAAGCCTTACAGAAAGATACTCAAACGAGAAATGAAAAGATACACAATTGGAATAGTAAAGATACGCAAACGATGTAAAGATACTCAGTTTGAAAGAAACACACTCCCACACTTGCAAAACTCTCAAATACAATAGAAACTCGCATCAGAAGCCTTACAGAAAGATACTCAAACGAGAAATGAAAAGATCACAATTGGAATAGTAAAGATACGCAAACGATGTAAAGATACACAATTGGAATAGTAAAGATACGCAAACGATGTAAAGATACTCAGTTTGAAAGAAACACACTCCCACACTTGCAAAAATCTCAAATACAATAGAAACTCGCATCAGAAGCCTTACAGAAAGATACTCAAACGAGAAATGAAAAGATACACAATTGGAATAGTAAAGATACGCAAACGATGTAAAGATACTCAGTTTGAAAGAAACACACTCCCACACTTGCAAAACTCTCAAATACAATAGAAACTCGCATCAGAAGCCTTACAGAAAGATACTCAAACGAGAAATGAAAAGATCACAATTGGAATAGTAAAGATACGCAAACGATGTAAAGATACACAATTGGAATAGTAAAGATACGCAAACGATGTAAAGATACTCTGTTTGAAAGAACCACATTCCCACACTTGCAAAACTCTCAAATACAGTAGAAACTCGCATCAGAAGCCTTACAGAAAGATACTCAAACGAGAAATGAAAAGATACACAATTGGAATAGTAAAGATACGCAAACGATGTAAAGATACTCAGTTTGAAAGAAACACACTCCCACACTTGCAAAACTCTCAAATACAATAGAAACTCGCATCAGAAGCCTTACAGAAAGATACTCAAACGAGAAATGAAAAGATACACAATTGGAATAGTAAAGATACGCAAACGATGTAAAGATACTCAGTTTGAAAGAAACACACTCCCACACTTGCAAAACTCTCAAATACAATAGAAACTCCCATCAGAAGCCTTACAGAAAGATAGTCAAACGAGAAATGAAAAGATACACAATTGGAATAGTAAAGATACGCAAACGATGTAAAGATACACAATTTGAATAGTAAAGATACGCAAACGATGTAAAGATACTCAGTTTGAAAGAACCACACTCCAACACTTGCAAAACTCTCAAATACAATAGAAACTCGAATCAGAAGCCTTACAGAAAGATACTCAAACGTGAAATGAAAAGATACACAATTCGAATAGTAAAGATACGCAAACGATGTAAAGATACACAATTGGAATAGTAAAGATACGCAAACGATGTAAAGATACACAATTGTAATAGTAAAGATACTCAGTTTGAAAGAAACACACTCCCACACTTGCAAAACTCTCAAATACAATAGAAACTCGCATCAGAAGCCTTACAGAAAGATACTCAAACGAGAAATGAAAAGATCACAATTGGAATAGTTAAGATACGCAAACGATGTAAAGATACACAAATGGAATAGTAAAGATACGCAAACGATGTAAAGATACTCAGTTTGAAAGAAACACACTCCCGCACTTGCAAAACTCTCAAATTCAATAGAAACTCGCATCAGAAAGCCTTACAGAAAGATACTCAAACGAGAAATGAAAAGATACACAATTGGAATAGTAAAGATACGCAAACGATGTAAAGATACTCAGTTTGAAAGAAACACACTCCCACACTTGCAAAACTCTCAAATACAATAGAAACTCGCATCAGAAGCCTTACAGAAAGATACTCAAACGAGAAATGAAAAGATCACAATTGGAATAGTTAAGATACGCAAACGATGTAAAGATACACAAATGGAATAGTAAAGATACGCAAACGATGTAAAGATACTCAGTTTGAAAGAAACACACTCCCGCACTTGCAAAACTCTCAAATACAATAGAAACTCGCATCAGAAGCCTTACAGAAAGATACTCAAACGAGAAATGAAAAAATACACAATTCGAATAGTAAAGATACGCAAACGATGTAAAGATACTCAGTTTGAAAGAAACACACTCCCACACTTGGAAAACTCTCAAATACAATAGAAACTCGCATCAGAAGCCTTACAGAAAGATACTCAAACGAGAAATGAAAAGATACACAATTGGAATAGTAAAGATACGCAAACGATGTAAAGATACTCAATTGGAATAGTAAACATACGCAAACGATGTAAAGATACTCAGTTTGAAAGAAACACACTCCCACACTTGCAAAACTCTCAAATTCAATAGAAACTTGCATTAGAAAGCCTTACAGAAAGATACTCAAACGAGAAATGAAAAGATACACAATTGGAATAGTAAAGATACGCAAACGATGTAAAGATACTCAGTTTGAAAGAAACACACTCCCGCACTTGCAAAACTCTCAAATACAATAGAAACTCGCATCAGAAGCCTTACAGAAAGATACTCAAACGAGAAATGAAAAGATACACAATTGGAATAGTAAAGATACGCAAACGATGTAAAGATACACAATTGGAATAGTAAAGATACGCAAACGATGTAAAGATACTCAGTTTGAAAGAAACACACTCCCACACTTGCCAAACTCTCAAATATAATAGAAACTCGCATCAGAAGCCTTACAAAAAGATACTCAAACGAGAAATGAAAAGATCACAATTGGAATAGTAAAGATACGCAAACGATGTAAAGATACACAATTGGAATAGTAAAGATACGCAAACGATGTAAAGATACTCTGTTTGAAAGAACCACACTCCAACACTTGCAAAACTCTCAAATACAATAGAAACTCGAATCAGAAGCCTTACAGAAAGATACTCAAACGTGAAATGAAAAGATACACAATTCGAATAGTAAAGATACGCAAACGATGTAAAGATACACAATTGGAATAGTAAAGATACGCAAACGATGTAAAGATACACAATTGGAATAGTAAAGATACGCAAACGATGTAAAGATACACAATTGGAATAGTAAAGATACGCAAAGGATGTAAAGATACTCAGTTTGAAAGAAACACACTCCCACACTTGCAAAAATCTCAAATACAATAGAAACTCGCATCAGAAGCCTTACAGAAAGATACTCAAACGAGAAATGAAAAGATAAACAATTGGAATAGTAAAGATACGCAAACGATGTAAAGATACACAATTGGAATAGTAAAGATACGCAAACGATGTAAAGATACTCAGTTTGAAAGAAACACACTCCCACACTTGCAAAACTCTCAAATACAATAGAAACTCGCATCAGAAGCCTTACAGAAAGATACTCAAACGAGAAATGAAAAGATCACAATTGGAATAGTTAAGATACGCAAACGATGTAAAGATACTCAGTTTGAAAGAAACACACTCCCGCACTTGCAAAACTCTCAAATTCAATAGAAACTCGCATCAGAAAGCCTTACAGAAAGATACTCAAACGAGAAATGAAAAGATACACAATTGGAATAGTAAAGATACGCAAACGATGTAAAGATACTCAGTTTGAAAGAAACACAGTCCCACACTTGCAAAACTCTCAAATTCAATAGAAACTCGCATTAGAAAGCCTTACAGAAAGATACTCAAACGAGAAATGAAAAGATACACAATTGGAATAGTAAAGATACGCAAACGATGTAAAGATACTCAGTTTGAAAGAAACACACTCCCGCACTTGCAAAACTCTCAAATACAATAGAAACTCGCATCAGAAGCCTTACAGAAAGATACTCAAACGAGAAATGAAAAGATACACAATTCGAATAGTAAAGATACGCAAACGATGTAAAGATACTCAGTTTGAAAGAAACACACTCCCACACTTGCAAAACTCTCAAATACAATAGAAACTCGCATCAGAAGCCTTACAGAAAGATACTCAAACGAGAAATGAAAAGATACACAATTGGAATAGTAAAGATACGCAAACGATGTAAAGATACACAATTGGAATAGTAAACATACGCAAACGATGTAAAGATACTCAGTTTGAAAGAAACACACTCCCACACTTGCAAAACTCTCAAATTCAATAGAAACTTGCATTAGAAAGCCTTACAGAAAGATACTCAAACGAGAAATGAAAAGATACACAATTGGAATAGTAAAGATACGCAAACGATGTAAAGATACTCAGTTTGAAAGAAACACACTCCCGCACTTGCAAAACTCTCAAATACAATAGAAACTCGCATCAGAAGCCTTACAGAAAGATACTCAAACGAGAAATGAAAAGATACACAATTGGAATAGTAAAGATACGCAAACGATGTAAAGATACTCAGTTTGAAAGAACCACACTCCAACACTTGCAAAACTCTCAAATACAATAGAAACTCGCATCAGAAGCCTTACAGAAAGATACTCAAACGAGAAATGAAAAGATCACAATTGGAATAGTAAAGATACGCAAACGATGTAAAGATACACAATTGGAATAGTAAAGATACGCAAACGATGTAAAGATACACAATTGGAATAGTAAAGATACGCAAACGAAGTAAAGATACTCAGTTTGAAAGAAACACACTCCCACACTTGCAAAACTCTCAAATACAATAGAAACTCGCATCAGAAGCCTTACAGAAAGATACTCAAACGAGAAATGAAAAGATACACAATTGGAATAGTAAAGATACGCAAACGATGGTAAGATACTCAGTTTGAAAGAAACACACTCCCACACTTGCAAAACTCTTAAATACAATAGAAACTCCCATCAGAAGCCTTACAGAAAGATACTCAAACGAGAAATGAAAAGATACACAATTGGAATAGTAAAGATACGCAAACGATGTAAAGATACTCAGTTTGAAAGAACCACACTCCAACACTTGCAAAACTCTGAAATACAATAGAAACTCGCATCAGAAGCCATACAGAAAGATACTCAAACGAGAAATGAAAAGATACACAATTGGAATAGTAAAGATACGCAAACGATGTAAAGATACACAATTGGAATAGTAAAGATACGCAAACGATGTAAAGATACACAATTGGAATAGTAAAGATACGCAAACGAAGTAAAGATACTCAGTTTGAAAGAAACACACTCCCACACTTGCAAAACTCTCAAATACAATAGAAACTCGCATCAGAAGCCTTACAGAAAGATACTCAAACGAGAAATGAAAAGATCACAATTGGAATCGTAAAGATACGCAAACGATGTAAAGATACACAATTGGAATAGTAAAGATACGCAAACGATGTAAAGATACTCTGTTTGAAAGAACCACATTCCCACACTTGCAAAACTCTCAAATACAGTAGAAACTCGCATCAGAAGCCTTACAGAAAGATTCTCAAACGAGAAATGAAAAGATACACAATTGGAATAGTAAAGATACGCAAACGATGTAAAGATACTCAGTTTGAAAGAAACACACTCCCACACTTGCAAAATTCTCAAATACAATAGAAACTCCCATCAGAAGCCTTACAGAAATATACTCAAACGAGAAATGAAAAGATACACAATTGGAATAGTAAAGATACGCAAACGATGTAAAGATACACAATTGGAATAGTAAAGATCCGCAAACGATGTAAAGATACTCAGTTTGAAAGAAACACACTCCCACACTTGCAAAACTCTCAAATTCAATAGAAACTCGCATCAGAAAGCCTTACAGAAAGATACTCAAACGAGAAATGAAAAGATACACAATTGGAATAGTAAAGATACGCAAACGATGTAAAGATACTCAGTTTGAAAGAAACACACTCCCACACTTGCAAAACTCTCAAATACAATAGAAACTCGCATCAGAAGCCTTACAGAAAGATACTCAAACGAGAAATGAAAAGATACACAATTGGAATAGTAAAGATACGCAAACGATGTAAAGATACACAATTGGAATAGTAAACATACGCAAACGATGTAAAGATACTCAGTTTGAAAGAAACACACTCCCACACTTGCAAAACTCTCAAATTCAATAGAAACTCCCATCAGAAGCCTTACAGAAAGATACTCAAACGAGAAATGAAAAGATACACAATTGGAATAGTAAAGATACGCAAACGATGTAAAGATACACAATTGGAATAGTAAACATACGCAAACGATGTAAAGATACTCAGTTTGAAAGAAACACACTCCCACACTTGCAAAACTCTCAAATACAATAGAAACTCGCATCAGAAGCCTTACAGAAAGATACTCAAACGAGAAATGAAAAGATCACAATTGGAATCGTAAAGATACGCAAACGATGTAAAGATACACAATTGGAATAGTAAAGATACGCAAACGATGTAAAGATACTCTGTTTGAAAGAACCACATTCCCACACTTGCAAAACTCTCAAATACAGTAGAAACTCGCATCAGAAGCCTTACAGAAAGATTCTCAAACGAGAAATGAAAAGATACACAATTGGAATAGTAAAGATACGCAAACGATGTAAAGATACTCAGTTTGAAAGAAACACACTCCCACACTTGCAAAATTCTCAAATACAATAGAAACTCCCATCAGAAGCCTTACAGAAATATACTCAAACGAGAAATGAAAAGATACACAATTGGAATAGTAAAGATACGCAAACGATGTAAAGATACACAATTGGAATAGTAAAGATCCGCAAACGATGTAAAGATACTCAGTTTGAAAGAAACACACTCCCACACTTGCAAAACTCTCAAATTCAATAGAAACTCGCATCAGAAAGCCTTACAGAAAGATACTCAAACGAGAAATGAAAAGATACACAATTGGAATAGTAAAGATACGCAAACGATGTAAAGATACTCAGTTTGAAAGAAACACACTCCCACACTTGCAAAACTCTCAAATACAATAGAAACTCGCATCAGAAGCCTTACAGAAAGATACTCAAACGAGAAATGAAAAGATACACAATTGGAATAGTAAAGATACGCAAACGATGTAAAGATACACAATTGGAATAGTAAAGATACGCAAACGATGTAAAGATACTCAGTTTGAAAGAAACACACTCCCACACTTGCAAAACTCTCAAATTCAATAGAAACTCCCATCAGAAGCCTTACAGAAAGATACTCAAACGAGAAATGAAAAGATACACAATTGGAATAGTAAAGATACGCAAACGATGTAAAGATACTCAGTTTGAAAGAACCACACTCCAACACTTGCAAAACTCTCAAATACAATAGAAACTCGCATCAGAAGCCTTACAGAAAGATACTCAAACGAGAAATGAAAAGATACACAATTGGAATAGTAAAGATACGCAAACGATGTAAAGATACTCAGTTTGAAAGAACCACACTCCAACACTTGCAAAACTCTCAAATACAATAGAAACTCGCATCAGAAGCCTTACAGAAAGATACTCAAACGAGAAATGAAAAGATCACAATTGGAATAGTAAAGATACGCAAACGATGTAAAGATACACAATTGGAATAGTAAAGATACGCAAACGATGTAAAGATACACAATTGGAATAGTAAAGATACGCAAACGAAGTAAAGATACTCAGTTTGAAAGATACACACTCCCACACTTGCAAAACTCTCAAATACAATAGAAACTCGCATCAGAAGCCTTACAGAAAGATACTCAAACGAGAAATGAAAAGATACACAATTGGAATAGTAAAGATACGCAAACGATGGTAAGATACTCAGTTTGAAAGAAACACACTCCCACACTTGCAAAACTCTTAAATACAATAGAAACTCCCATCAGAAGCCTTACAGAAAGATACTCAAACGAGAAATGAAAAGATACACAATTGGAATAGTAAAGATACGCAAACGATGTAAAGATACTCAGTTTGAAAGAACCACACTCCAACACTTGCAAAACTCTGAAATACAATAGAAACTCGCATCAGAAGCCATACAGAAAGATACTCAAACGAGAAATGAAAAGATACACAATTGGAATAGTAAAGATACGCAAACGATGTAAAGATACACAATTGGAATAGTAAAGATACGCAAACGATGTAAAGATACATGATAGGAGCACTTTGTGCTACGTTCTTAATATGTTTCTACCTCCAATTGTACTTTGCTTAACCCTTATTGTTGTAATATCGAGTCATTGAGTCACAATAGGAGTCTTGGATGGTTATGGATGTGTTTTTGTGCTTACACGAGTTAAAAACGAAGAATTGGTCTAGAGTCCTAGTTTGAGTAGGAATCCTTATAGGACTAGGAAACCTAGTTGAATTAGGAGTCTTCATCTTTCGACGTTTTGGTCGCATTGGCGATATCTTGAGAGTCATGTTTGCATTAGGAATCCTTGTTAGACTAGGAAACGTACCATTTTGGAAAGTCCTACTTGAACTCAAACTCTTATTACGAAACTTTCCTAAATGAACTTCCTTGTTCTAGTAACTTTCTTATTCTAGTAAGTTTCCTTTTTTGCAAATTAGAAACTTTCCTAATCTAGTTGAGCTCATCTATTTCATATGTCTTTTTAAGACAACTATTGTCTAGATTAAGACATGAATTTCGAATGAATTATCTTTTACTTATGTTATTCTTTTCTTATTTTCAGATTTGAAGAGATAATTCAAGGAGGGAATTAAGGAGGCCGTGTACTACATGGAGAAGGAGTCCTATGCCGAGCTACCATTCAGGTTTTAAAGGGAGATTAATTTCAGAATTTTGGAGATAATATCTAGAGAAAAAGAAGGAGTTTCAGTCGTGCTATCCTTCCATTCAATCAAAGAGAGCCGTGCCCTATCTATTCAGCTTGTGAAGGAAGCTTTTCCGTGCCTATCATTCAGCAAAATACAAGGAGAGTCCAGCCCATGTAACCCTAGAGAAATAAGGAGATAAAGACTGAATTTTCGCAGGAACAAGGGCAGCCATTCGATGCATTCATTGAGGAGAGATCACAGCCATGTATTGATGGACCAAGCAGCCCAAAACCGAGCAGCCTCTCCTCCCTTGGTTCCTCTATATATAGCTCGGCCTCCCTTCATAAAAGGGATCTCCATTCTCTCACAAAGCTAGCCGAATTGCTGCCCAAACACAACCAGAAAATTCAAGCCACAAAACCTTCATCCATCATCACCAAACCGTGCTCATCTTCCTCCTCTCCCAAATCGAATCCATTCTTGCCGAATCCTAGAAGGTTTCTAAAGTGTGATTCATCCATGGCTTGTAATTTTTCTTTTGGTTTTCTGAAATTTTCGATTTCATTGTATGAATTCTTGGATGTGATTTTCGGTTTTATATATGAAGAACATAAATTCAGACTTCTTTGGTTTTATGTTTTGATTGTATGAATTCATGAGATTTGTATGTTTGCTGTGTATAATGATATAGGGGCAGTAGGTTTCGAAATAATTTTAGGTTTTATTTCAATTAGTTCCTTGAACTTATACATCTAAATCAATGCTTGAGGAAGCCAAGGCCATGGTTCTCCTAGGGTTGCGATTTAATTCACCAAAGTGTTCTTCGATTGAATATGCGCTTCGTGTTTCAATTATGGATACTTATATAGGGCTGTGATAGTTCTAGGAATTTGCATGCTTAATCAAGATGAGTGACGCCATGCTTGCTTACATGTCTCCAATTCGACTTAATGTGCTTATGTGCTACTTTGTGTTTAACTAGTACGCTTCGTTATGTTGAACTCTTTTTAGCATATGTTTAGGATTGAACGCTTCGTTGATTCTAGATAAATAAGAAGTCTTAACGATTAGATGAACCGCTTCGGACTCTAATTAGAATTGGAATTGAAATGGACTTAAGAAGAATCGAAATAATTTGCTGTCTATATGTTATTCTATGCATGTCATACATGTTTCTTGAGTAGAATTCGTGTTTAGGTTATGTGATGCATGGTTGATCAATTGTATATAAGTAATTTAGGATTTATTTTAAGTAGTAGTTTTAGAATCCAAACCAAATCCCCCATAACATGATAAGTGTTGAGGCCCTTTTGATTCCCCGGACTGAACGATCCCTGCTTATTCTATACTAACGATGATGTTTTTCAGGGTATTTTATAGACGTTCTAAACGAACGCTCTATCAATACACAATTGGAATAGTAAAGATACGCAAACGAAGTAAAGATACTCAGTTTGAAAGAAACACACTCCCACACTTGCAAAACTCTCAAATACAATAGAAACTCGCATCAGAAGCCTTACAGAAAGATACTCAAACGAGAAATGAAAAGATCACAATTGGAATAGTAAAGATACGCAAACGATGTAAAGATACACAATTGGAATAGTAAAGATACGCAAACGATGTAAAGATACTCTGTTTGAAAGAACCACATTCCCACACTTGCAAAACTCTCAAATACAATAGAAACTCCCATCAGAAGCCTTACAGAAATATACTCAAACGAGAAATGAAAAGATACACAATTGGAATAGTAAAGATACGCAAACGATGTAAAGATACACAATTGGAATAGTAAAGATCCGCAAACGATGTAAAGATACTCAGTTTGAAAGAAACACACTCCCACACTTGCAAAACTCTCAAATACAATAGAAACTCGCATCAGAAGCCTTACAGAAAGATACTCAAACGAGAAATGAAAAGATACACAATTGGAATAGTAAAGATACGCAAACGATGTAAAGATACTCTGTTTGAAAGAACCACATTCCCACACTTGCAAAACTCTCAAATACAGTAGAAACTCGCATCAGAAGCCTTACAGAAAGATTCTCAAACGAGAAATGAAAAGATACACAATTGGAATAGTAAAGATACGCAAACGATGTAAAGATACTCAGTTTGAAAGAAACACACTCCCACACTTGCAAAATTCTCAAATACAATAGAAACTCCCATCAGAAGCCTTACAGAAATATACTCAAACGAGAAATGAAAAGATACACAATTGGAATAGTAAAGATACGCAAACGATGTAAAGATACACAATTGGAATAGTAAAGATCCGCAAACGATGTAAAGATACTCAGTTTGAAAGAAACACACTCCCACACTTGCAAAACTCTCAAATTCAATAGAAACTCGCATCAGAAAGCCTTACAGAAAGATACTCAAACGAGAAATGAAAAGATACACAATTGGAATAGTAAAGATACGCAAACGATGTAAAGATACTCAGTTTGAAAGAAACACACTCCCACACTTGCAAAACTCTCAAATACAATAGAAACTCGCATCAGAAGCCTTACAGAAAGATACTCAAACGAGAAATGAAAAGATACACAATTGGAATAGTAAAGATACGCAAACGATGTAAAGATACACAATTGGAATAGTAAACATACGCAAACGATGTAAAGATACTCAGTTTGAAAGAAACACACTCCCACACTTGCAAAACTCTCAAATTCAATAGAAACTCCCATCAGAAGCCTTACAGAAAGATACTCAAACGAGAAATGAAAAGATACACAATTGGAATAGTAAAGATACGCAAACGATGTAAAGATACTCAGTTTGAAAGAACCACACTCCAACACTTGCAAAACTCTCAAATACAATAGAAACTCGCATCAGAAGCCTTACAGAAAGATACTCAAACGAGAAATGAAAAGATACACAATTGGAATAGTAAAGATACGCAAACGATGTAAAGATACTCAGTTTGAAAGAACCACACTCCAACACTTGCAAAACTCTCAAATACAATAGAAACTCGCATCAGAAGCCTTACAGAAAGATACTCAAACGAGAAATGAAAAGATCACAATTGGAATAGTAAAGATACGCAAACGATGTAAAGATACACAATTGGAATAGTAAAGATACGCAAACGATGTAAAGATACACAATTGGAATAGTAAAGATACGCAAACGATGTAAAGATACTCAGTTTGAAAGAAACACACTCCCACACTTGCAAAACTCTCAAATACAATAGAAACTCGCATCAGAAGCCTTACAGAAAGATACTCAAACGAGAAATGAAAAGATACACAATTGGAATAGTAAAGATACGCAAACGATGGTAAGATACTCAGTTTGAAAGAAACACACTCCCACACTTGCAAAACTCTTAAATACAATAGAAACTCCCATCAGAAGCCTTACAGAAAGATACTCAAACGAGAAATGAAAAGATACACAATTGGAATAGTAAAGATACGCAAACGATGTAAAGATACTCAGTTTGAAAGAACCACACTCCAACACTTGCAAAACTCTGAAATACAATAGAAACTCGCATCAGAAGCCATACAGAAAGATACTCAAACGAGAAATGAAAAGATACACAATTGGAATAGTAAAGATACGCAAACGATGTAAAGATACACAATTGGAATAGTAAAGATACGCAAACGATGTAAAGATACACAATTGGAATAGTAAAGATACGCAAACGAAGTAAAGATACTCAGTTTGAAAGAAACACACTCCCACACTTGCAAAACTCTCAAATACAATAGAAACTCGCATCAGAAGCCTTACAGAAAGATACTCAAACGAGAAATGAAAAGATCACAATTGGAATAGTAAAGATACGCGTATGTAAAGATACACAATTGGAATAGTAAAGATACGCAAACGATGTAAAGATACTCTGTTTGAAAGAACCACATTCCCACACTTGCAAAACTCTCAAATACAGTAGAAACTCGCATCAGAAGCCTTACAGAAAGATTCTCAAACGAGAAATGAAAAGATACACAATTGGAATAGTAAAGATACGCAAACGATGTAAAGATACTCAGTTTGAAAGAAACACACTCCCACACTTGCAAAATTCTCAAATACAATAGAAACTCCCATCAGAAGCCTTACAGAAATATACTCAAACGAGAAATGAAAAGATACACAATTGGAATAGTAAAGATACGCAAACGATGTAAAGATACACAATTGGAATAGTAAAGATCCGCAAACGATGTAAAGATACTCAGTTTGAAAGAAACACACTCCCACACTTGCAAAACTCTCAAATTCAATAGAAACTCGCATCAGAAAGCCTTACAGAAAGATACTCAAACGAGAAATGAAAAGATACACAATTGGAATAGTAAAGATACGCAAACGATGTAAAGATACTCAGTTTGAAAGAAACACACTCCCACACTTGCAAAACTCTCAAATACAATAGAAACTCCCATCAGAAGCCTTACAGAAAGATACTCAAACGAGAAATGAAAAGATACACAATTGGAATAGTAAAGATACGCAAACGATGTAAAGATACTCAGTTTGAAAGAAACACACTCCCACACTTGCAAAACTCTCAAATACAATAGAAACTCCCATCAGAAGCCTTACAGAAAGATACTCAAACGAGAAATGAAAAGATACACAATTGGAATAGTAAAGATACGCAAACGATGTAAAGATACTCAGTTTGAAAGAAACACACTCCCACACTTGCAAAACTCTCAAATACAATAGAAACTCGCATCAGAAGCCTTACAGAAAGATACTCAAACGAGAAATGAAAAGATACACAATTGGAATAGTAAAGATACGCAAACGATGTAAAGATACTCAGTTTGAAAGAAACACACTCCCACACTTGCAAAACTCTCAAATACAATAGAAACTCCCATCAGAAGCCTTACAGAAAGATACTCAAACGAGAAATGAAAAGATACACAATTGGAATAGTAAAGATACGCAAACGATGTAAAGATACTCAGTTTGAAAGAACCACACTCCAACACTTGCAAAACTCTCAAATACAATAGAAACTCGCATCACAAGCCATACAGAAAGATACTCAAACGAGAAATGAAAAGATACACAATTGGAATAGTAAAGATACGCAAACGATGTAAAGATACACAATTGGAATAGTAAAGATACGCAAACGATGTAAAGATACACAATTGGAATAGTAAAGATACGCAAACGAAGTAAAGATACTCAGTTTGAAAGAAACACACTCCCACACTTGCAAAACTCTCAAATACAATAGAAACTCGCATCAGAAGCCTTACAGAAAGATACTCAAACGAGAAATGAAAAGATCACAATTGGAATAGTAAAGATACGCAAACGATGTAAAGATACACAATTGGAATAGTAAAGATACGCAAACGATGTAAAGATACTCTGTTTGAAAGAACCACATTCCCACACTTGCAAAACTCTCAAATACAGTAGAAACTCGCATCAGAAGCCTTACAGAAAGATACTCAAACGAGAAATGAAAAGATACACAATTGGAATAGTAAAGATACGCAAACGATGTAAAGATACTCAGTTTGAAAGAAACACACTCCCACACTTGCAAAACTCTCAAATACAATAGAAACTCGCATCAGAAGCCTTACAGAAAGATACTCAAACGAGAAATGAAAAGATACACAATTGGAATAGTAAAGATACGCAAACGATGTAAAGATACTCAGTTTGAAAGAAACACACTCCCACACTTGCAAAACTCTCAAATACAATTGAAACTCCCATCAGAAGCCTTACAGAAAGATACTCAAACGAGAAATGAGAAGATACACAATTGGAATAGTAAAGATACGCAAACGATGTAAAGATACTCAGTTTGAAAGAACCACACTCCAACACTTGCAAAACTCTCAAATACAATAGAAACTCGCATCAGAAGCCATACAGAAAGATACTCAAACGAGAAATGAAAAGATACACAATTGGAATAGTAAAGATACGCAAACGATGTAAAGATACACAATTGGAATAGTAAAGATACGCAAACGATGTAAAGATACACAATTGGAATAGTAAAGATACGCAAACGAAGTAAAGATACTCAGTTTGAAAGAAACACACTCCCACACTTGCAAAACTCTCAAATACAATAGAAACTCGCATCAGAAGCCTTACAGAAAGATACTCAAACGAGAAATGAAAAGATCACAATTGGAATAGTAAAGATACGCAAACGATGTAAAGATACACAATTGGAATAGTAAAGATACGCAAACGATGTAAAGATACTCTGTTTGAAAGAACCACATTCCCACACTTGCAAAACTCTCAAATACAGTAGAAACTCGCATCAGAAGCCTTACAGAAAGATACTCAAACGAGAAATGAAAAGATACACAATTGGAATAGTAAAGATACGCAGACGATGTAAAGATACTCAGTTTGAAAGAAACACACTCCCACACTTGCAAAATTCTCAAATACAATAGAAACTCCCATCAGAAGCCTTACAGAAAGATACTCAAACGAGAAATGAAAAGATACACAATTGGAATAGTAAAGATACGCAAACGATGTAAAGATACTCAGTTTGAAAGAAACACACTCCCACACTTGCAAAACTCTCAAATACAATAGAAACTCCCATCAGAAGCCTTACAGAAAGATACTCAAACGAGAAATGAAAAGATACACAATTGGAATAGTAAAGATACGCAAACGATGTAAAGATACTCAGTTTGAAAGAACCACACTCCAACACTTGCAAAACTCTCAAATACAATAGAAACTCGCATCAGAAGCCATACAGAAAGATACTCAAACGAGAAATGAAAAGATACACAATTGGAATAGTAAAGATACGCAAACGATGTAAAGATACACAATTGGAATAGTAAAGATACGCAAACGATGTAAAGATACACAATTGGAATAGTAAAGATACGCAAACGAAGTAAAGATACTCAGTTTGAAAGAAACACACTCCCACACTTGCAAAACTCTCAAATACAATAGAAACTCGCATCAGAAGCCTTACAGAAAGATACTCAAACGAGAAATGAAAAGATCACAATTGGAATAGTAAAGATACGCAAACGATGTAAATATACACAATTGGAATAGTAAAGATACGCAAACGATGTAAAGATACTCTGTTTGAAAGAACCACATTCCCACACTTGCAAAACTCTCAAATACAGTAGAAACTCGCATCAGAAGCCTTACAGAAAGATACTCAAACGAGAAATGAAAAGATACACAATTGGAATAGTAAAGATACGCAAACGATGTAAAGATACTCAGTTTGAAAGAAACACACTCCCACACTTGCAAAATTCTCAAATACAATAGAAACTCCCATCAGAAGCCTTACAGAAATATACTCAAACGAGAAATGAAAAGATACACAATTGGAATAGTAAAGATACGCAAACGATGTAAAGATACACAATTGGAATAGTAAAGATACGCAAACGATGTAAAGATACACAATTGGAATAGTAAAGATACGCAAACGAAGTAAAGATACTCAGTTTGAAAGAAACACACTCCCACACTTGCAAAACTCTCAAATACAATAGAAACTCGCATCAGAAGCCTTACAGAAAGATACTCAAACGAGAAATGAAAAGATCACAATTGGAATAGTAAAGATACGCAAACGATGTAAAGATACACAATTGGAATAGTAAAGATACGCAAACGATGTAAAGATACTCTGTTTGAAAGAACCACATTCCCACACTTGCAAAACTCTCAAATACAGTAGAAACTCGCATCAGAAGCCTTACATAAAGATACTCAAATGAGAAATGAAAAGATACACAATTGGAATAGTAAAGATACGCAAACGATGTAATGATACTCAGTTTGAAAGAAACACACTCCCACACTTGCAAAATTCTCAAATACAATAGAAACTCCCATCAGAAGCCTTACAGAAAGATACTCAAACGAGAAATGAAAAGATCACAAATGGAATAGTAAAGATACGCAAACGATGTAAAGATACACAATTGGAATAGTAAAGATACGCAAACGATGTAAAGATACACAATTGGAATAGTAAAGATACGCAAACGAAGTAAAGATACTCAGTTTGAAAGAAACACACTCCCACACTTGCAAAACTCTCAAATACAATAGAAACTCGCATCAGAAGCCTTTCAGAAAGATACTCAAACGAGAAATGAAAAGATACACAATTGGAATAGTAAAGATACGCAAACGATGTAAAGATACTCAGTTTGAAAGAAACACACTCCCACACTTGCAAAACTCTCAAATACAATAGAAACTCCCATCAGAAGCCTTACAGAAAGATACTCAAACGAGAAATGAAAAGATACACAATTGGAATAGTAAAGATACGCAAACGATGTAAAGATACTCAGTTTGAAAGAACCACACTCCAACACTTGCAAAACTCTCAAATACAATAGAAACTCGCATCAGAAGCCATACAGAAAGATACTCAAACGAGAAATGAAAAGATACACAATTGGAATAGTAAAGATACGCAAACGATGTAAAGATACACAATTGGAATAGTAAAGATACGCAAACGATGTAAAGATACACAATTGGAATAGTAAAGATACGCAAACGAAGTAAAGATACTCAGTTTGAAAGAAACACACACCCACACTTGCAAAACTCTCAAATACAATAGAAACTCGCATCAGAAGCCTTACAGAAAGATACTCAAACGAGAAATGAAAAGATCACAATTGGAATAGTAAAGATACGCAAACGATGTAAAGATACACAATTGGAATAGTAAAGATACGCAAACGATGTAAAGATACTCTGTTTGAAAGAACCACATTCCCACACTTGCAAAACTCTCAAATACAGTAGAAACTCGCATCAGAAGCCTTACAGAAAGATACTCAAACGAGAAATGAAAAGATACACAATTGGAATAGTAAAGATACGCAAACGAAGTAAAGATACTCAGTTTGAAAGAAACACACTCCCACACTTGCAAAACTCTCAAATACAATAGAAACTCGCATCAGAAGCCTTACAGAAAGATACTCAAACGAGAAATGAAAAGATACACAATTGGAATAGTAAAGATACGCAAACGATGTAAAGATACTCAGTTTGAAAGAAACACACTCCCACACTTGCAAAACTCTCAAATACAATAGAAACTCGCATCAGAAGCCTTACAGAAAGATACTCAAACGAGAAATGAAAAGATACACAATTGGAATAGTAAAGATACGCAAACGATGTAAAGATACTCAGTTTGAAAGAAACACACTCCCACACTTGCAAAACTCTCAAATACAATTGAAACTCCCATCAGAAGCCTTACAGAAAGATACTCAAACGAGAAATGAAAAGATACACAATTGGAATAGTAAAGATACGCAAACGATGTAAAGATACTCAGTTTGAAAGAACCACACTCCAACACTTGCAAAACTCTCAAATACAATAGAAACTCGCATCAGAAGCCATACAGAAAGATACTCAAACGAGAAATGAAAAGATACACAATTGGAATAGTAAAGATACGCAAACGATGTAAAGATACACAATTGGAATAGTAAAGATACGCAAACGATGTAAAGATACACAATTGGAATAGTAAAGATACGCAAACGAAGTAAAGATACTCAGTTTGAAAGAAACACACTCCCACACTTGCAAAACTCTCAAATACAATAGAAACTCGCATCAGAAGCCTTACAGAAAGATACTCAAACGAGAAATGAAAAGATCACAATTGGAATAGTAAAGATACGCAAACGATGTAAAGATACACAATTGGAATAGTAAAGATACGCAAACGATGTAAAGATACTCTGTTTGAAAGAACCACACTCCCACACTTGCAAAACTCTCAAATACAGTAGAAACTCGCATCAGAAGCCTTACAGAAAGATACTCAAACGAGAAATGAAAAGATACACAATTGGAATAGTAAAGATACGCAGACGATGTAAAGATACTCAGTTTGAAAGAAACACACTCCCACACTTGCAAAATTCTCAAATACAATAGAAACTCCCATCAGAAGCCTTACAGAAAGATACTCAAACGAGAAATGAAAAGATACACAATTGGAATAGTAAAGATACGCAAACGATGTAAAGATACTCAGTTTGAAAGAAACACACTCCCACACTTGCAAAACTCTCAAATACAATAGAAACTCCCATCAGAAGCCTTACAGAAAGATACTCAAACGAGAAATGAAAAGATACACAATTGGAATAGTAAAGATACGCAAACGATGTAAAGATACTCAGTTTGAAAGAACCACACTCCAACACTTGCAAAACTCTCAAATACAATAGAAACTCGCATCAGAAGCCATACAGAAAGATACTCAAACGAGAAATGAAAAGATACACAATTGGAATAGTAAAGATACGCAAACGATGTAAAGATACACAATTGGAATAGTAAAGATACGCAAACGATGTAAAGATACACAATTGGAATAGTAAAGATACGCAAACGAAGTAAAGATACTCAGTTTGAAAGAAACACACTCCCACACTTGCAAAACTCTCAAATACAATAGAAACTCGCATCAGAAGCCTTACAGAAAGATACTCAAACGAGAAATGAAAAGATCACAATTGGAATAGTAAAGATACGCAAACGATGTAAATATACACAATTGGAATAGTAAAGATACGCAAACGATGTAAAGATACTCTGTTTGAAAGAACCACATTCCCACACTTGCAAAACTCTCAAATACAGTAGAAACTCGCATCAGAAGCCTTACAGAAAGATACTCAAACGAGAAATGAAAAGATACACAATTGGAATAGTAAAGATACGCAAACGATGTAAAGATACTCAGTTTGAAAGAAACACACTCCCACACTTGCAAAATTCTCAAATACAATAGAAACTCCCATCAGAAGCCTTACAGAAAGATACTCAAACGAGAAATGAAAAGATACACAATTGGAATAGTAAAGATACGCAAACGATGTAAAGATACACAATTGGAATAGTAAAGATACGCAAACGATGTAAAGATACACAATTGGAATAGTAAAGATACGCAAACGAAGTAAAGATACTCAGTTTGAAAGAAACACACTCCCACACTTGCAAAACTCTCAAATACAATAGAAACTCCCATCAGAAGCCTTACAGAAAGATACTCAAACGAGAAATGAAAAGATCACAATTGGAATAGTAAAGATACGCAAACGATGTAAAGATACACAATTGGAATAGTAAAGATACGCAAACGATGTAAAGATACTCTGTTTGAAAGAACCACATTCCCACACTTGCAAAACTCTCAAATACAGTAGAAACTCGCATCAGAAGCCTTACAGAAAGATACTCAAATGAGAAATGAAAAGATACACAATTGGAATAGTAAAGATACGCAAACGATGTAATGATACTCAGTTTGAAAGAAACACACTCCCACACTTGCAAAATTCTCAAATACAATAGAAACTCCCATCAGAAGCCTTACAGAAAGATACTCAAACGAGAAATGAAAAGATCACAAATGGAATAGTAAAGATACGCAAACGATGTAAAGATACACAATTGGAATAGTAAAGATACGCAAACGATGTAAAGATACACAATTGGAATAGTAAAGATACGCAAACGAAGTAAAGATACTCAGTTTGAAAGAAACACACTCCCACACTTGCAAAACTCTCAAATACAATAGAAACTCGCATCAGAAGCCTTTCAGAAAGATACTCAAACGAGAAATGAAAAGATACACAATTGGAATAGTAAAGATACGCAAACGATGTAAAGATACTCAGTTTGAAAGAAACACACTCCCACACTTGCAAAACTCTCAAATACAATAGAAACTCGCATCAGAAGCCTTACAGAAAGATACTCAAACGAGAAATGAAAAGATACACAATTGGAATAGTAAAGATACGCAAACGATGTAAAGATACTCAGTTTGAAAGAACCACACTCCAACACTTGCAAAACTCTCAAATACAATAGAAACTCGCATCAGAAGCCATACAGAAAGATACTCAAACGAGAAATGAAAAGATACACAATTGGAATAGTAAAGATACGCAAACGATGTAAAGATACACAATTGGAATAGTAAAGATACGCAAACGATGTAAAGATACACAATTGGAATAGTAAAGATACGCAAACGAAGTAAAGATACTCAGTTTGAAAGAAACACACACCCACACTTGCAAAACTCTCAAATACAATAGAAACTCGCATCAGAAGCCTTACAGAAAGATACTCAAACGAGAAATGAAAAGATCACAATTGGAATAGTAAAGATACGCAAACGATGTAAAGATACACAATTGGAATAGTAAAGATACGCAAACGATGTAAAGATACTCTGTTTGAAAGAACCACATTCCCACACTTGCAAAACTCTCAAATACAGTAGAAACTCGCATCAGAAGCCTTACAGAAAGATACTCAAACGAGAAATGAAAAGATACACAATTGGAATAGTAAAGATACGCAAACGATGTAAAGATACTCAGTTTGAAAGAAACACACTCCCACACTTGCAAAACTCTCAAATACAATAGAAACTCGCATCAGAAGCCTTACAGAAAGATACTCAAACGAGAAATGAAAAGATACACAATTGGAATAGTAAAGATACGCAAACGATGTAAAGATACACAATTGGAATAGTAAAGATACGCAAACGATGTAAAGATACTCAGTTTGAAAGAACCACACTCCAACACTTGCAAAACTCTGAAATACAATAGAAACTCGCATCAGAAGCCTTACAGAAAGATACTCAAACGAGAAATGAAAAGATACACAATTGGAATAGTAAAGATACGCAAACGATGTAAAGATACTCAGTTTGAAAGAAACACACTCCCACACTTGCAAAACTCTCAAATACAATAGAAACTCGCATCAGAAGCCTTACAGAAAGATACTCAAACGAGAAATGAAAAGATCACAATTGGAATAGTAAAGATACGCAAACGATGTAAAGATACACAATTGGAATAGTAAAGATACGCAAACGATGTAAAGATACTCAGTTTGAAAGAACCACACTCCAACACTTGCAAAACTCTCAAATACAATAGAAACTCGCATCAGAAGCCTTACAGAAAGATACTCAAACGAGAAATGAAAAGATACACAATTGGAATAGTAAAGATACGCAAACGATGTAAAGATACTCAGTTTGAAAGAAACACACTCCCACACTTGCAAAACTCTCAAATACAATTGAAACTCCCATCAGAAGCCTTACAGAAAGATACTCAAACGAGAAATGAAAAGATACACAATTGGAATAGTAAAGATACGCAAACGATGTAAAGATACTCAGTTTGAAAGAACCACACTCCAACACTTGCAAAACTCTCAAATACAATAGAAACTCGCATCAGAAGCCATACAGAAAGATACTCAAACGAGAAATGAAAAGATACACAATTGGAATAGTAAAGATACGCAAACGATGTAAAGATACACAATTGGAATAGTAAAGATACGCAAACGATGTAAAGATACACAATTGGAATAGTAAAGATACGCAAACGAAGTAAAGATACTCAGTTTGAAAGAAACACACTCCCACACTTGCAAAACTCTCAAATACAATAGAAACTCGCATCAGAAGCCTTACAGAAAGATACTCAAACGAGAAATGAAAAGATCACAATTGGAATAGTAAAGATACGCAAACGATGTAAAGATACACAATTGGAATAGTAAAGATACGCAAACGATGTAAAGATACTCTGTTTGAAAGAACCACATTCCCACACTTGCAAAACTCTCAAATACAGTAGAAACTCGCATCAGAAGCCTTACAGAAAGATACTCAAACGAGAAATGAAAAGATACACAATTGGAATAGTAAAGATACGCAGACGATGTAAAGATACTCAGTTTGAAAGAAACACACTCCCACACTTGCAAAATTCTCAAATACAATAGAAACTCCCATCAGAAGCCTTACAGAAAGATACTCAAACGAGAAATGAAAAGATACACAATTGGAATAGTAAAGATACGCAAACGATGTAAAGATACTCAGTTTGAAAGAAACACACTCCCACACTTGCAAAACTCTCAAATACAATAGAAACTCCCATCAGAAGCCTTACAGAAAGATACTCAAACGAGAAATGAAAAGATACACAATTGGAATAGTAAAGATACGCAAACGATGTAAAGATACTCAGTTTGAAAGAACCACACTCCAACACTTGCAAAACTCTCAAATACAATAGAAACTCGCATCAGAAGCCATACAGAAAGATACTCAAACGAGAAATGAAAAGATACACAATTGGAATAGTAAAGATACGCAAACGATGTAAAGATACACAATTGGAATAGTAAAGATACGCAAACGATGTAAAGATACACAATTGGAATAGTAAAGATACGCAAACGAAGTAAAGATACTCAGTTTGAAAGAAACACACTCCCACACTTGCAAAACTCTCAAATACAATAGAAACTCGCATCAGAAGCCTTACAGAAAGATACTCAAACGAGAAATGAAAAGATCACAATTGGAATAGTAAAGATACGCAAACGATGTAAATATACACAATTGGAATAGTAAAGATACGCAAACGATGTAAAGATACTCTGTTTGAAAGAACCACATTCCCACACTTGCAAAACTCTCAAATACAGTAGAAACTCGCATCAGAAGCCTTACAGAAAGATACTCAAACGAGAAATGAAAAGATACACAATTGGAATAGTAAAGATACGCAAACGATGTAAAGATACTCAGTTTGAAAGAAACACACTCCCACACTTGCAAAATTCTCAAATACAATAGAAACTCCCATCAGAAGCCTTACAGAAATATACTCAAACGAGAAATGAAAAGATACACAATTGGAATAGTAAAGATACGCAAACGATGTAAAGATACACAATTGGAATAGTAAAGATACGCAAACGATGTAAAGATACACAATTGGAATAGTAAAGATACGCAAACGAAGTAAAGATACTCAGTTTGAAAGAAACACACTCCCACACTTGCAAAACTCTCAAATACAATAGAAACTCGCATCAGAAGCCTTACAGAAAGATACTCAAACGAGAAATGAAAAGATCACAATTGGAATAGTAAAGATACGCAAACGATGTAAAGATACACAATTGGAATAGTAAAGATACGCAAACGATGTAAAGATACTCTGTTTGAAAGAACCACATTCCCACACTTGCAAAACTCTCAAATACAGTAGAAACTCGCATCAGAAGCCTTACAGAAAGATACTCAAATGAGAAATGAAAAGATACACAATTGGAATAGTAAAGATACGCAAACGATGTAATGATACTCAGTTTGAAAGAAACACACTCCCACACTTGCAAAATTCTCAAATACAATAGAAACTCCCATCAGAAGCCTTACAGAAAGATACTCAAACGAGAAATGAAAAGATCACAAATGGAATAGTAAAGATACGCAAACGATGTAAAGATACACAATTGGAATAGTAAAGATACGCAAACGATGTAAAGATACACAATTGGAATAGTAAAGATACGCAAACGATGTAAAGATACTCAGTTTGAAAGAAACACACTCCCACACTTGCAAAACTCTCAAATACAATAGAAACTCGCATCAGAAGCCTTTCAGAAAGATACTCAAACGAGAAATGAAAAGATACACAATTGGAATAGTAAAGATACGCAAACGATGTAAAGATACTCAGTTTGAAAGAAACACACTCCCACACTTGCAAAACTCTCAAATACAATAGAAACTCGCATCAGAAGCCTTACAGAAAGATACTCAAACGAGAAATGAAAAGATACACAATTGGAATAGTAAAGATACGCAAACGATGTAAAGATACTCAGTTTGAAAGAACCACACTCCAACACTTGCAAAACTCTCAAATACAATAGAAACTCGCATCAGAAGCCATACAGAAAGATACTCAAACGAGAAATGAAAAGATACACAATTGGAATAGTAAAGATACGCAAACGATGTAAAGATACACAATTGGAATAGTAAAGATACGCAAACGATGTAAAGATACACAATTGGAATAGTAAAGATACGCAAACGAAGTAAAGATACTCAGTTTGAAAGAAACACACACCCACACTTGCAAAACTCTCAAATACAATAGAAACTCGCATCAGAAGCCTTACAGAAAGATACTCAAACGAGAAATGAAAAGATCACAATTGGAATAGTAAAGATACGCAAACGATGTAAAGATACACAATTGGAATAGTAAAGATACGCAAACGATGTAAAGATACTCTGTTTGAAAGAACCACATTCCCACACTTGCAAAACTCTCAAATACAGTAGAAACTCGCATCAGAAGCCTTACAGAAAGATACTCAAACGAGAAATGAAAAGATACACAATTGGAATAGTAAAGATACGCAAACGATGTAAAGATACTCAGTTTGAAAGAAACACACTCCCACACTTGCAAAACTCTCAAATACAATAGAAACTCGCATCAGAAGCCTTACAGAAAGATACTCAAACGAGAAATGAAAAGATACACAATTGGAATAGTAAAGATACGCAAACGATGTAAAGATACACAATTGGAATAGTAAAGATACGCAAACGATGTAAAGATACTCAGTTTGAAAGAACCACACTCCAACACTTGCAAAACTCTGAAATACAATAGAAACTCGCATCAGAAGCCTTACAGAAAGATACTCAAACGAGAAATGAAAAGATCACAATTGGAATAGTAAAGATACGCAAACGATGTAAAGATACACAATTGGAATAGTAAAGATACGCAAACGATGTAAAGATACTCTGTTTGAAAGAACCACACTCCCACACTTGCAAAACTCTCAAATACAGTAGAAACTCGCATCAGAAGCCTTACAGAAAGATACTCAAACGAGAAATGAAAAGATACACAATTGGAATAGTAAAGATACGCAAACGATGTTAAGATACTCAGTTTGAAAGAAACACACTCCCACACTTGCAAAACTCTCAAATACAATAGAAACTCCCATCAGAAGCCTTACAGAAAGATACTCAAACGAGAAATGAAAAGATACACAATTGGAATAGTAAAGATACGCAAACGATGTAAAGATACTCAGTTTGAAAGAACCACACTCCAACACTTGCAAAACTCTCAAATACAATAGAAACTCGCATCAGAAGCCATACAGAAAGATACTCAAACAAGAAATGAAAAGATACACAATTGGAATAGTAAAGATACGCAAACGATGTAAAGATACACAATTGGAATAGTAAAGATACGCAAACGATGTAAAGATACACAATTGGAATAGTAAAGATACGCAAACGAAGTAAAGATACTCAGTTTGAAAGAAACACACTCCCACACTTGCAAAACTCTCAAATACAATAGAAACTCGCATCAGAAGCCTTACAGAAAGATACTCAAACGAGAAATGAAAAGATCACAATTGGAATAGTAAAGATACGCAAACGATGTAAAGATACACAATTGGAATAGTAAAGATACGCAAACGATGTAAAGATACTCTGTTTGAAAGAACCACATTCCCACACTTGCAAAACTCTCAAATACAGTAGAAACTCGCATCAGAAGCCTTACAGAAAGATACTCAAACGAGAAATGAAAAGATACACAATTGGAATAGTAAAGATACGCAAACGATGTAAAGATACTCAGTTTGAAATAAACACACTCCCACACTTGCAAAATTCTCAAATACAATAGAAACTCCCATCAGAAGCCTTACAGAAATATACTCAAACGAGAAATGAAAAGATACACAATTGGAATAGTAAAGATACGCAAACGATGTAAAGATACACAATTGGAATAGTAAAGATCCGCAAACGATGTAAAGATACTCAGTTTGAAAGAAACACACTCCCACACTTGCAAAACTCTCAAATTCAATAGAAACTCGCATCAGAAAGCCTTACAGAAAGATACTCAAACGAGAAATGAAAAGATACACAATTGGAATAGTAAAGATACGCAAACGATGTAAAGATACTCAGTTTGAAAGAAACACACTCCCACACTTGCAAAACTCTCAAATACAATAGAAACTCCCATCAGAAGCCTTACAGAAAGATACTCAAACGAGAAATGAAAAGATACACAATTGGAATAGTAAAGATACGCAAACGATGTAAAGATACTCAGTTTGAAAGAAACACACTCCCACACTTGCAAAACTCTCAAATACAATAGAAACTCCCATCAGAAGCCTTACAGAAAGATACTCAAACGAGAAATGAGAAGATACACAATTGGAATAGTAAAGATACGCAAACGATGTAAAGATACTCAGTTTGAAAGAACCACACTCCAACACTTGCAAAACTCTCAAATACAATAGAAACTCGCATCAGAAGCCATACAGAAAGATACTCAAACGAGAAATGAAAAGATACACAATTGGAATAGTAAAGATACGCAAACGATGTAAAGATACACAATTGGAATAGTAAAGATACGCAAACGATGTAAAGATACACAATTGGAATAGTAAAGATACGCAAACGAAGTAAAGATACTCAGTTTGAAAGAAACACACTCCCACACTTGCAAAACTCTCAAATACAATAGAAACTCGCATCAGAAGCCTTACAGAAAGATACTCAAACGAGAAATGAAAAGATCACAATTGGAATAGTAAAGATACGCAAACGATGTAAAGATACTCTGTTTGAAAGAACCACATTCCCACACTTGCAAAACTCTCAAATACAGTAGAAACTCGCATCAGAAGCCTTACAGAAAGATACTCAAACGAGAAATGAAAAGATACACAATTGGAATAGTAAAGATACGCAAACGATGTAAAGATACTCAGTTTGAAAGAAACACACTCCCACACTTGCAAAACTCTCAAATACAATAGAAACTCGCATCAGAAGCCTTACAGAAAGATACTCAAACGAGAAATGAAAAGATACACAATTGGAATAGTAAAGATACGCAAACGATGTAAAGATACTCAGTTTGAAAGAACCACACTCCAACACTTGCAAAACTCTGAAATACAATAGAAACTCGCATCAGAAGCCATACAGAAAGATACTCAAACGAGAAATGAAAAGATACACAATTGGAATAGTAAAGATACGCAAACGATGTAAAGATACACAATTGGAATAGTAAAGATACGCAAACGATGTAAAGATACTCAGTTTGAAAGAAACACACTCCCACACTTGCAAAACTCTCAAATACAATAGAAACTCGCATTAGAAGCCTTACAGAAAGATACTCAAACGAGAAATGAAAAGATACACAATTGGAATAGTAAAGATACGCAAACGATGTAAAGATACACAATTGGAATAGTAAACATACGCAAACGATGTAAAGATACTCAGTTTGAAAGAAACACACTCCCACACTTGCAAAACTCTCAAATACAATAGAAACTCGCATCAGAAGCCTTACAGAAAGATACTCAAACGAGAAATGAAAAGATACACAATTGGAATAGTAAAGATACGCAAACGATGTAAAGATACTCAGTTTGAAAGAAACACACTCCCACACTTGCAAAACTCTCAAATACAATAGAAACTCGCATCAGAAGCCTTACAGAAAGATACTCAAACGAGAAATGAAAAGATACACAATTGGAATAGTAAAGATACGCAAACGATGTAAAGATACACAATTGGAATAGTAAAGATCCGCAAACGATGTAAAGATACTCAGTTTGAAAGAAACACACTCCCACACTTGCAAAACTCTCAAATTCAATAGAAACTCGCATCAGAAAGCCTTACAGAAAGATACTCAAACGAGAAATGAAAAGATACACAATTGGAATAGTAAAGATACGCAAACGATGTAAAGATACTCAGTTTGAAAGAAACACACTCCCACACTTGCAAAACTCTCAAATACAATAGAAACTCCCATCAGAAGCCTTACAGAAAGATACTCAAACGAGAAATGAAAAGATACACAATTGGAATAGTAAAGATACGCAAACGATGTAAAGATACTCAGTTTGAAAGAAACACACTCCCACACTTGCAAAACTCTCAAATACAATAGAAACTCCCATCAGAAGCCTTACAGAAAGATACTCAAACGAGAAATGAGAAGATACACAATTGGAATAGTAAAGATACGCAAACGATGTAAAGATACTCAGTTTGAAAGAACCACACTCCAACACTTGCAAAACTCTCAAATACAATAGAAACTCGCATCAGAAGCCTTACAGAAAGATACTCAAACGAGAAATGAAAAGATCACAATTGGAATAGTAAAGATACGCAAACGATGTAAAGATACTCTGTTTGAAAGAACCACATTCCCACACTTGCAAAACTCTCAAATACAGTAGAAACTCGCATCAGAAGCCTTACAGAAAGATACTCAAACGAGAAATGAAAAGATACACAATTGGAATAGTAAAGATACGCAAACGATGTAAAGATACTCAGTTTGAAAGAAACACACTCCCACACTTGCAAAACTCTCAAATACAATAGAAACTCGCATCAGAAGCCTTACAGAAAGATACTCAAACGAGAAATGAAAAGATACACAATTGGAATAGTAAAGATACGCAAACGATGTAAAGATACTCAGTTTGAAAGAACCACACTCCAACACTTGCAAAACTCTGAAATACAATAGAAACTCGCATCAGAAGCCATACAGAAAGATACTCAAACGAGAAATGAAAAGATACACAATTGGAATAGTAAAGATACGCAAACGATGTAAAGATACACAATTGGAATAGTAAAGATACGCAAACGATGTAAAGATACTCAGTTTGAAAGAAACACACTCCCACACTTGCAAAACTCTCAAATACAATAGAAACTCGCATTAGAAGCCTTACAGAAAGATACTCAAACGAGAAATGAAAAGATACACAATTGGAATAGTAAAGATACGCAAACGATGTAAAGATACACAATTGGAATAGTAAACATACGCAAACGATGTAAAGATACTCAGTTTGAAAGAAACACACTCCCACACTTGCAAAACTCTCAAATACAATAGAAACTCGCATCAGAAGCCTTACAGAAAGATACTCAAACGAGAAATGAAAAGATACACAATTGGAATAGTAAAGATACGCAAACGATGTAAAGATACTCAGTTTGAAAGAAACACACTCCCACACTTGCAAAACTCTCAAATACAATAGAAACTCGCATCAGAAGCCTTACAGAAAGATACTCAAACGAGAAATGAAAAGATACACAATTGGAATAGTAAAGATACGCAAACGATGTAAAGATACACAATTGGAATAGTAAAGATATGCAAACGATGTAAAGATACTCAGTTTGAAAGAAACACACTCCCACACTTGCAAAACTCTCAAATACAATAGAAACTCGCATTAGAAGCCTTACAGAAAGATACTCAAACGAGAAATGAAAAGATACACAATTGGAATAGTAAAGATACGCAAACGATGTAAAGATACACAATTGGAATAGTAAACATACGCAAACGATGTAAAGATACTCAGTTTGAAAGAAACACACTCCCACACTTGCAAAACTCTCAAATTCAATAGAAACTTGCATTAGAAAGCCTTACAGAAAGATACTCAAACGAGAAATGAAAAGATACACAATTGGAATAGTAAAGATACGCAAACGATGTAAAGATACTCAGTTTGAAAGAAACACACTCCCGCACTTGCAAAACTCTCAAATACAATAGAAACTCGCATCAGAAGCCTTACAGAAAGATACTCAAACGAGAAATGAAAAGATACACAATTGGAATAGTAAAGATACGCAAACGATGTAAAGATACTCAGTTTGAAAGAACCACACTCCAACACTTGCAAAACTCTCAAATACAATAGAAACTCGCATCAGAAGCCTTACAGAAAGATACTCAAACGAGAAATGAAAAGATCACAATTGGAATAGTAAAGATACGCAAACGATGTAAAGATACACAATTGGAATAGTAAAGATACGCAAACGATGTAAAGATACACAATTGGAATAGTAAAGATACGCAAACGAAGTAAAGATACTCAGTTTGAAAGAAACACACTCCCACACTTGCAAAACTCTCAAATACAATAGAAACTCGCATCAGAAGCCTTACAGAAAGATACTCAAACGAGAAATGAAAAGATACACAATTGGAATAGTAAAGATACGCAAACGATGGTAAGATACTCAGTTTGAAAGAAACACACTCCCACACTTGCAAAACTCTTAAATACAATAGAAACTCCCATCAGAAGCCTTACAGAAAGATACTCAAACGAGAAATGAAAAGATACACAATTGGAATAGTAAAGATACGCAAACGATGTAAAGATACTCAGTTTGAAAGAACCACACTCCAACACTTGCAAAACTCTGAAATACAATAGAAACTCGCATCAGAAGCCATACAGAAAGATACTCAAACGAGAAATGAAAAGATACACAATTGGAATAGTAAAGATACGCAAACGATGTAAAGATACACAATTGGAATAGTAAAGATACGCAAACGATGTAAAGATACACAATTGGAATAGTAAAGATACGCAAACGAAGTAAAGATACTCAGTTTGAAAGAAACACACTCCCACACTTGCAAAACTCTCAAATACAATAGAAACTCGCATCAGAAGCCTTACAGAAAGATACTCAAACGAGAAATGAAAAGATCACAATTGGAATAGTAAAGATACGCAAACGATGTAAAGATACTCAGTTTGAAAGAAACACACTCCCACACTTGCAAAATTCTCAAATACAATAGAAACTCCCATCAGAAGCCTTACAGAAATATACTCAAACGAGAAATGAAAAGATACACAATTGGAATAGTAAAGATACGCAAACGATGTAAAGATACTCAGTTTGAAAGAACCACACTCCAACACTTGCAAAACTCTGAAATACAATAGAAACTCGCATCAGAAGCCATACAGAAAGATACTCAAACGAGAAATGAAAAGATACACAATTGGAATAGTAAAGATACGCAAACGATGTAAAGATACACAATTGGAATAGTAAAGATACGCAAACGATGTAAAGATACACAATTGGAATAGTAAAGATACGCAAACGATGTAAAGATACTCTGTTTGAAAGAACCACATTCCCACACTTGCAAAACTCTCAAATACAGTAGAAACTCGCATCAGAAGCCTTACAGAAAGATTCTCAAACGAGAAATGAAAAGATACACAATTGGAATAGTAAAGATACGCAAACGATGTAAAGATACTCAGTTTGAAAGAAACACACTCCCACACTTGCAAAATTCTCAAATACAATAGAAACTCCCATCAGAAGCCTTACAGAAATATACTCAAACGAGAAATGAAAAGATACACAATTGGAATAGTAAAGATACGCAAACGATGTAAAGATACACAATTGGAATAGTAAAGATACGCAAACGATGTAAAGATACTCAGTTTGAAAGAAACACACTCCCACACTTGCAAAACTCTCAAATACAATAGAAACTCGCATTAGAAGCCTTACAGAAAGATACTCAAACGAGAAATGAAAAGATACACAATTGGAATAGTAAAGATACGCAAACGATGTAAAGATACACAATTGGAATAGTAAACATACGCAAACGATGTAAAGATACTCAGTTTGAAAGAAACACACTCCCACACTTGCAAAACTCTCAAATACAATAGAAACTCGCATCAGAAGCCTTACAGAAAGATACTCAAACGAGAAATGAAAAGATACACAATTGGAATAGTAAAGATACGCAAACGATGTAAAGATACTCAGTTTGAAAGAAACACACTCCCACACTTGCAAAACTCTCAAATACAATAGAAACTCGCATCAGAAGCCTTACAGAAAGATACTCAAACGAGAAATGAAAAGATACACAATTGGAATAGTAAAGATACGCAAACGATGTAAAGATACACAATTGGAATAGTAAAGATACGCAAACGATGTAAAGATACTCAGTTTGAAAGAAACACACTCCCACACTTGCAAAACTCTCAAATACAATAGAAACTCGCATTAGAAGCCTTACAGAAAGATACTCAAACGAGAAATGAAAAGATACACAATTGGAATAGTAAAGATACGCAAACGATGTAAAGATACACAATTGGAATAGTAAACATACGCAAACGATGTAAAGATACTCAGTTTGAAAGAAACACACTCCCACACTTGCAAAACTCTCAAATTCAATAGAAACTTGCATTAGAAAGCCTTACAGAAAGATACTCAAACGAGAAATGAAAAGATACACAATTGGAATAGTAAAGATACGCAAACGATGTAAAGATACTCAGTTTGAAAGAAACACACTCCCGCACTTGCAAAACTCTCAAATACAATAGAAACTCGCATCAGAAGCCTTACAGAAAGATACTCAAACGAGAAATGAAAAGATACACAATTGGAATAGTAAAGATACGCAAACGATGTAAAGATACTCAGTTTGAAAGAACCACACTCCAACACTTGCAAAACTCTCAAATACAATAGAAACTCGCATCAGAAGCCTTACAGAAAGATACTCAAACGAGAAATGAAAAGATCACAATTGGAATAGTAAAGATACGCAAACGATGTAAAGATACACAATTGGAATAGTAAAGATACGCAAACGATGTAAAGATACACAATTGGAATAGTAAAGATACGCAAACGAAGTAAAGATACTCAGTTTGAAAGAAACACACTCCCACACTTGCAAAACTCTCAAATACAATAGAAACTCGCATCAGAAGCCTTACAGAAAGATACTCAAACGAGAAATGAAAAGATACACAATTGGAATAGTAAAGATACGCAAACGATGGTAAGATACTCAGTTTGAAAGAAACACACTCCCACACTTGCAAAACTCTTAAATACAATAGAAACTCCCATCAGAAGCCTTACAGAAAGATACTCAAACGAGAAATGAAAAGATACACAATTGGAATAGTAAAGATACGCAAACGATGTAAAGATACTCAGTTTGAAAGAACCACACTCCAACACTTGCAAAACTCTGAAATACAATAGAAACTCGCATCAGAAGCCATACAGAAAGATACTCAAACGAGAAATGAAAAGATACACAATTGGAATAGTAAAGATACGCAAACGATGTAAAGATACACAATTGGAATAGTAAAGATACGCAAACGATGTAAAGATACACAATTGGAATAGTAAAGATACGCAAACGATGTAAAGATACTCAGTTTGAAAGAAACACACTCCCACACTTGCAAAACTCTCAAATACAATAGAAACTCGCATCAGAAGCCTTACAGAAAGATACTCAAACGAGAAATGAAAAGATCACAATTGGAATAGTAAAGATACGCAAACGATGTAAAGATACACAATTGGAATAGTAAAGATACGCAAACGATGTAAAGATACTCTGTTTGAAAGAACCACATTCCCACACTTGCAAAACTCTCAAATACAGTAGAAACTCGCATCAGAAGCCTTACAGAAAGATACTCAAACGAGAAATGAAAAGATACACAATTGGAATAGTAAAGATACGCAAACGATGTAAAGATACTCAGTTTGAAAGAAACACACTCCCACACTTGCAAAATTCTCAAATACAATAGAAACTCCCATCAGAAGCCTTACAGAAATATACTCAAACGAGAAATGAAAAGATACACAATTGGAATAGTAAAGATACGCAAACGATGTAAAGATACACAATTGGAATAGTAAAGATACGCAAACGATGTAAAGATACTCAGTTTGAAAGAAACACACTCCCACACTTGCAAAACTCTCAAATTCAATAGAAACTCGCATCAGAAAGCCTTACAGAAAGATACTCAAACGAGAAATGAAAAGATACACAATTGGAATAGTAAAGATACGCAAACGATGTAAAGATACTCAGTTTGAAAGAAACACACTCCCACACTTGCAAAACTCTCAAATACAATAGAAACTCCCATCAGAAGCCTTACAGAAAGATACTCAAACGAGAAATGAAAAGATACACAATTGGAATAGTAAAGATACGCAAACGATGTAAAGATACTCAGTTTGAAAGAAACACACTCCCACACTTGCAAAACTCTCAAATACAATAGAAACTCCCATCAGAAGCCTTACAGAAAGATACTCAAACGAGAAATGAAAAGATACACAATTGGAATAGTAAAGATACGCAAACGATGTAAAGATACTCAGTTTGAAAGAACCACACTCCAACACTTGCAAAACTCTCAAATACAATAGAAACTCGCATCAGAAGCCATACAGAAAGATACTCAAACGAGAAATGAAAAGATACACAATTGGAATAGTAAAGATACGCAAACGATGTAAAGATACACAATTGGAATAGTAAAGATACGCAAACGATGTAAAGATACACAATTGGAATAGTAAAGATACGCAAACGAAGTAAAGATACTCAGTTTGAAAGAAACACACTCCCACACTTGCAAAACTCTCAAATACAATAGAAACTCGCATCAGAAGCCTTACAGAAAGATACTCAAACGAGAAATGAAAAGATCACAATTGGAATAGTAAAGATACGCAAACGATGTAAAGATACACAATTGGAATAGTAAAGATACGCAAACGATGTAAAGATACTCTGTTTGAAAGAACCACATTCCCACACTTGCAAAACTCTCAAATACAGTAGAAACTCGCATCAGAAGCCTTACAGAAAGATACTCAAACGAGAAATGAAAAGATACACAATTGGAATAGTAAAGATACGCAAACGATGTAAAGATACTCAGTTTGAAAGAAACACACTCCCACACTTGCAAAACTCTCAAATACAATAGAAACTCGCATCAGAAGCCTTACAGAAAGATACTCAAACGAGAAATGAAAAGATACACAATTGGAATAGTAAAGATACGCAAACGATGTAAAGATACACAATTGGAATAGTAAAGATACGCAAACGATGTAAAGATACTCAGTTTGAAAGAAACACACTCCCACACTTGCAAAACTCTCAAATACAATTGAAACTCCCATCAGAAGCCTTACAGAAAGATACTCAAACGAGAAATGAAAAGATACACAATTGGAATAGTAAAGATACGCAAACGATGTAAAGATACTCAGTTTGAAAGAACCACACTCCAACACTTGCAAAACTCTCAAATACAATAGAAACTCGCATCAGAAGCCATACAGAAAGATACTCAAACGAGAAATGAAAAGATACACAATTGGAATAGTAAAGATACGCAAACGATGTAAAGATACACAATTGGAATAGTAAAGATACGCAAACGATGTAAAGATACACAATTGGAATAGTAAAGATACGCAAACGAAGTAAAGATACTCAGTTTGAAAGAAACACACTCCCACACTTGCAAAACTCTCAAATACAATAGAAACTCGCATCAGAAGCCTTACAGAAAGATACTCAAACGAGAAATGAAAAGATCACAATTGGAATAGTAAAGATACGCAAACGATGTAAAGATACACAATTGGAATAGTAAAGATACGCAAACGATGTAAAGATACTCTGTTTGAAAGAACCACATTCCCACACTTGCAAAACTCTCAAATACAGTAGAAACTCGCATCAGAAGCCTTACAGAAAGATACTCAAACGAGAAATGAAAAGATACACAATTGGAATAGTAAAGATACGCAAACGATGTAAAGATACTCAGTTTGAAAGAAACACACTCCCACACTTGCAAAATTCTCAAATACAATTGAAACTCCCATCAGAAGCCTTACAGAAATATACTCAAACGAGAAATGAAAAGATACACAATTGGAATAGTAAAGATACGCAAACGATGTAAAGATACACAATTGGAATAGTAAAGATACGCAAACGATGTAAAGATACACAATTGGAATAGTAAAGATACGCAAACGAAGTAAAGATACTCAGTTTGAAAGAAACACACTCCCACACTTGCAAAACTCTCAAATACAATAGAAACTCGCATCAGAAGCCTTACAGAAAGATACTCAAACGAGAAATGAAAAGATCACAATTGGAATAGTAAAGATACGCAAACGATGTAAAGATACACAATTGGAATAGTAAAGATACGCAAACGATGTAAAGATACTCTGTTTGAAAGAACCACATTCCCACACTTGCAAAACTCTCAAATACAGTAGAAACTCGCATCAGAAGCCTTACAGAAAGATACTCAAATGAGAAATGAAAAGATACACAATTGGAATAGTAAAGATACGCAAACGATGTAAAGATACTCAGTTTGAAAGAAACACACTCCCACACTTGCAAAATTCTCAAATACAATAGAAACTCCCATCAGAAGCCTTACAGAAAGATACTCAAACGAGAAATGAAAAGATCACAATTGGAATAGTAAAGATACGCAAACGATGTAAAGATACACAATTGGAATAGTAAAGATACGCAAACGATGTAAAGATACACAATTGGAATAGTAAAGATACGCAAACGAAGTAAAGATACTCAGTTTGAAAGAAACACACTCCCACACTTGCAAAACTCTCAAATACAATAGAAACTCGCATCAGAAGCCTTTCAGAAAGATACTCAAACGAGAAATGAAAAGATACACAATTGGAATAGTAAAGATACGCAAACGATGTAAAGATACTCAGTTTGAAAGAAACACACTCCCACACTTGCAAAACTCTCAAATACAATAGAAACTCCCATCAGAAGCCTTACAGAAAGATACTCAAACGAGAAATGAAAAGATACACAATTGGAATAGTAAAGATACGCAAACGATGTAAAGATACTCAGTTTGAAAGAACCACACTCCAACACTTGCAAAACTCTCAAATACAATAGAAACTCGCATCAGAAGCCATACAGAAAGATACTCAAACGAGAAATGAAAAGATACACAATTGGAATAGTAAAGATACGCAAACGATGTAAAGATACACAATTGGAATAGTAAAGATACGCAAACGATGTAAAGATACACAATTGGAATAGTAAAGATACGCAAACGAAGTAAAGATACTCAGTTTGAAAGAAACACACACCCACACTTGCAAAACTCTCAAATACAATAGAAACTCGCATCAGAAGCCTTACAGAAAGATACTCAAACGAGAAATGAAAAGATCACAATTGGAATAGTAAAGATACGCAAACGATGTAAAGATACACAATTGGAATAGTAAAGATACGCAAACGATGTAAAGATACTCAGTTTGAAAGAAACACACTCCCACACTTGCAAAATTCTCAAATACAATAGAAACTCCCATCAGAAGCCTTACAGAAATATACTCAAACGAGAAATGAAAAGATACACAATTGGAATAGTAAAGATACGCAAACGATGTAAAGATACACAATTGGAATAGTAAAGATCCGCAAACGATGTAAAGATACTCAGTTTGAAAGAAACACACTCCCACACTTGCAAAACTCTCAAATTCAATAGAAACTCGCATCAGAAAGCCTTACAGAAAGATACTCAAACGAGAAATGAAAAGATACACAATTGGAATAGTAAAGATACGCAAACGATGTAAAGATACTCAGTTTGAAAGAAACACACTCCCACACTTGCAAAACTCTCAAATACAATAGAAACTCCCATCAGAAGCCTTACATAAAGATACTCAAACGAGAAATGAAAAGATACACAATTGGAATAGTAAAGATACGCAAACGATGTAAAGATACTCAGTTTGAAAGAAACACACTCCCACACTTGCAAAACTCTCAAATACAATAGAAACTCCCATCAGAAGCCTTACAGAAAGATACTCAAACGAGAAATGAAAAGATACACAATTGGAATAGTAAAGATACGCAAACGATGTAAAGATACTCAGTTTGAAAGAACCACACTCTAACACTTGCAAAACTCTCAAATACAATAGAAACTCGCATCAGAAGCCATACAGAAAGATACTCAAACGAGAAATGAAAAGATACACAATTGGAATAGTAAAGATACGCAAACGATGTAAAGATACACAATTGGAATAGTAAAGATACGCAAACGATGTAAAGATACACAATTGGAATAGTAAAGATACGCAAACGAAGTAAAGATACTCAGTTTGAAAGAAACACACTCCCACACTTGCAAACTCTCAAATACAATAGAAACTCGCATCAGAAGCCTTACAGAAAGATACTCAAACGAGAAATGAAAAGATCACAATTGGAATAGTAAAGATACGCAAACGATGTAAAGATACACAATTGGAATAGTAAAGATACGCAAACGATGTAAAGATACTCTGTTTGAAAGAACCACATTCCCACACTTGCAAAACTCTCAAATACAGTAGAAACTCGCATCAGAAGCCTTACAGAAAGATACTCAAACGAGAAATGAAAAGATACACAATTGGAATAGTAAAGATACGCAAACGATGTAAAGATACTCAGTTTGAAAGAAACACACTCCCACACTTGCAAAACTCTCAAATACAATAGAAACTCGCATCAGAAGCCTTACAGAAAGATACTCAAACGAGAAATGAAAAGATACACAATTGGAATAGTAAAGATACGCAAACGATGTAAAGATACACAATTGGAATAGTAAAGATACGCAAACGATGTAAAGATACTCAGTTTGAAAGAAACACACTCCCACACTTGCAAAACTCTCAAATACAATTGAAACTCCCATCAGAAGCCTTACAGAAAGATACTCAAACGAGAAATGAAAAGATACACAATTGGAATAGTAAAGATACGCAAACGATGTAAAGATACTCAGTTTGAAAGAACCACACTCCAACACTTGCAAAACTCTCAAATACAATAGAAACTCGCATCAGAAGCCATACAGAAAGATACTCAAACGAGAAATGAAAAGATACACAATTGGAATAGTAAAGATACGCAAACGATGTAAAGATACACAATTGGAATAGTAAAGATACGCAAACGATGTAAAGATACACAATTGGAATAGTAAAGATACGCAAACGAAGTAAAGATACTCAGTTTGAAAGAAACACACTCCCACACTTGCAAAACTCTCAAATACAATAGAAACTCGCATCAGAAGCCTTACAGAAAGATACTCAAACGAGAAATGAAAAGATCACAATTGGAATAGTAAAGATACGCAAACGATGTAAAGATACACAATTGGAATAGTAAAGATACGCAAACGATGTAAAGATACTCTGTTTGAAAGAACCACATTCCCACACTTGCAAAACTCTCAAATACAGTAGAAACTCGCATCAGAAGCCTTACAGAAAGATACTCAAACGAGAAATGAAAAGATACACAATTGGAATAGTAA